>NW_022985454.1:673733-759427 GCF_010093595.1 Mytilinidion resinicola | reverse complement strand
ACTCTTCCCCCGGTTGTTCCTGTCGAGTCCTCCACCTATGCCCCTGTGCCTCCTCCAGCTTCGGTGACACCAGCCAACACCCCCCCAGCAGTCACGCCAGCTACTCTTCCCCCGGCCGTGACCTACCCAGCCACTTGCCCGGCGCCAACAGTCACCGTCACTAGCTGCCCCGCAGGCCAGGCCACAGAGACCATCACCGTTGCCCAGTCCACAGAGACCGTCACCGTCACCATCGGTGGTTCCCAGCCTTGCCTTGAGTGCATCACCAAGACCTACACCATCACTGAATCTGGTGGCTCTACCACCTGCATCACCGTGACCAACCAGCCGACACCAAGCACCTACGTCTCAGTCGGTGCGACCCCTAGTTCCAAGCCCTCCAAGCCAACCCAGAGCTCTTGGGTCAAGCCCCCGACCGGTCCCAGCGGCTACTCCACGGGCTCGATCCCGTCCTCCTCCAGCGCCGGCCCATACCCGACCAAGCCAGGCCACCACGTCAGCGTCAGCGCCAGCTCGTCTCGCACTGGCCCCAAGCCCACTGGCTACTACGGTTACGGATGGTAGACCCACGAACTGGCTCTCATCAAACACGATCATCATACGGCGTTAGGAACATAGTATTAACAGGCGGGATCTAATAAGGGCCCATCTACGAATTTCCTAATCTACTAGCGATCTTCATGGGATATGTGGTCCATTCATTCCTTAATATCTAGTCGGTATCATATGCATATAGCCGCGGTGTTCTATTAGGGATATTTGTGAGAAATATTGAATTGAGAGCATTGTTGATAATGATGCAGGAAATATAGAAAAGTACATTTTATGGAAATTAATCAATCAATATCCAACTTCTTACGCTCCTTATTTTTTGAGGTCCTTGCTGGTTTGAGTGATTGGGCCGCGTTTGGTTCTCGAGTGATGGATGCGGAAGGAGTGGTGTGGTGGTGGTGGGACGGGATCGGGGATCGAAGAAGGTTCTGATCACGAGAACAAGTTGGCGAGTAATCTTTTGGGTAGATTGGGAGATTTCTAAACATAGGCTCACGAAGCACCTGACAATCGATTGTCTCGTATCCACCCGCTCGACGGTTCCGTGGTATCCGCACGGAGTCTCACCACTCGTTCGCCCCTCGGAGGTTCTCTGAAGAGAATACCGCCACCGATATTACCTACGTCAGCTTTTCAGTAATCTTCATCGAGATCACTTGGCCAGCCCCCGGTGTCGCGTTTTGGGTTCGATGACCAACAGGCGAAATGCGCCCCTGGTAAGAACTCTATCTTACATCACCTCGAACATTTTACCTGGCGTCACGTTTCACATACGCCTCCGCGTACGCTCTATTTCGACGACAGCTACGAGCGGTTTCTTGATAATACACCCCCCGCTCACGCTTTATTGCGACGACTTCTATATACGTTTTCTTGCTAATACAACACACTATTTAGATACTATCTAATATCAGCAGCTTCTATACCACCATCACCTCCCATGTTAATAACCAACACGCCGGATGTGCTATCCACCTAACTTAGCTCTACCTCAACGTTGGTACGCTTACTCACTTACTTTAGGACGAGAGAGAAGATTATATACCTAAAGGACGAATTCGAGTCGAGGATAAGGGGTGGGTATGGAAGGGGTTGAGATCACGTGAACTACCTGAGATCACGTGTCGCCCACCTTCTCCTGGGTATAAAATCTTTCTCAGCCAGGAGGGGCTCTTTCTTTCTTCATGGGTGGACATGGTTTCGAGGGGCAGCAGAAGACGCAAGCGACTTCTTACAGGGGCGGTGCTGCGGTCTTGCGTGCAAGCGTGTAAACGGCGTCAGACAATGACCCGATGGAGGATCAACGTCTGATGTCCAAGAGGCCATGGTGTGGGAGGTGTGGTGGGGATTAAAAAGCAGATGGAAAAGAAGATACGGAGGAGGTGCGTTGGGGAGTTGGGGGGAAAGAAAGCTTGGTGATGACGAGCACCACATGTTCCCTATGCGCAAGAGCCGTAAAGCCGGTTGATGAGGAGCTAGGTCTCTTTCCCTGATGATCTGTGGCTTTGGTTTAAGGAGCCTGTTCCTGGCCGTCTTTGGGTCGTAGTGTTGAGGCATCACTGGGACAACCGCGGACTCTGGGACGATTCTCCGGCCATCGAGAAAGGGGTCGAGGCGATTTTGATCCTCCACCGAGCACGGGACGACCATGACGCGATAGCTTTTTCTAATTTTGCAAAACCGCCGCCCAGACTCTTGAGGAAAAGAAAATTATGAGTAGGCGAGGGGTCTTTATACTCTCGAGATTGGTGAATGGATCAGTGCCAGCGCGTAGACTGAGAACACAACAGAAAGAAAAAACACACGTGACGTCGTCTTCAGCAGTTAGGTGTGATGGCGGCGGTATTAGGTGAGATACCTCTTTAAAAATTATTAGCAGCCATGACGTCGTTCGTCCTCACCTAGTCTATATATTCCAAGTAAAATCTGGGGAATCCCTCATCCACTAATTGCCCAGCAGCTCCGTTGGTAACCGGCCACACCGAGTGTAAGCCCGCGGCCGGATTCCAGGCATTTAACCTCCCGAGGTAGCGTTTCACTACCGTCGACAACCCTCACCTGGGTCTTGAGTTCGATTCTCAACTCGACCCTTGTGTTAAAAAGTCGAGTTGACTTCGGGCGGCCTGGTTCGTAGAGAGGCTTGGAAGCCTGGTAAAGAGGACGTATGCAGTTGGTGCGTGAGGCTGAGAGTGGCCGGTTAAGATGACGGATTGAAAAATACCGCAGGCGGGCGGACTTAGAGAAACCCCATCCGGGGTGGCTACACCCTCGAAAGAGGGTGGTGTTTTGCTCCACAGATGGTCTTTTTTGTTGCGCCTAAGCGCGGTACTCACGTCGCGCAACCGTCCGTTATTCTCTATTAATGGGAAACCGAGGGCGGAGAAGGCTCCGCCACACTAAACATGTCGGAACATTTAATGTACTATTCCTTGATTATTCTCGAATTTCTCTCAAGGGCTACCTACTCCGGGGAGAGCTTTCTTCGCCTACTGCAACAACCCTCACTCCCACATCTTCTCGATCTTAATTACTTTTTCGCCCCTTAGCAAGCTGGCCGAAACTCATAATTCATGCCCAATACGTCGCCCACTTGCTCTGCCCCTCCACAACGTCTACAAAGGCTTTCGCAATCACCCGATCCGCCTGCTGACTCGGATGCAGCTCATCGAACCACAGGAACGAGTCCGGGCTCGCATCCAGCGTGCAATCTGAACCAGTGAGGTCGCAGTGCTGCACGAACCCCGTCGCGTTCGCGGGCGCAGTGCCGTTGAGATAGGTGTCGGGGTGGTTCCAGATGTCCGTGATCTGCTCATAATTAGAAACTGCGCTGCGAGGTAGATACTTGGGATCAAGTACGCACCAGGGAATTAACGTCAAACACCGCAAACCTCGCGCCGGGATACCTCCTCTTAACTAACAACTCCAGCGGCGTGCGCGCCGCAAAGATGGCATTCACGCCCACGACCGTCTCCCACATCCGATAGCTCACTTGCGTGATATTAGCCGGCTTGTCGCCCCAGTACTTGCTCTTCGCCAGTCCCCCGTTCTGCGGCGTCGCGTACAACGGCGCGAGCTGCAGCGGCGCGGCGTTCATGAGAACAAAGTAGCGCCCACCAGCCGCGTAGATCCCATCGAAGGCCGCGTACACGCAGTCGATGTAGTCGGCGATCGTCTTGCCGGCGACCTGGGAGTCGGTGAGGAAGGCGCTGGCGCCGAGATCGTTAGTCCCGATCCAGGTAGCGTAGACGGTGGACTGGGGTGGGATGGAGAGGAAGCGGTGGGCAGGGGCGGAGGGGATGGCGGGGACGATGTAGGCGGCGTCGGCGGTGAAGGCGGGGAGCTCGTAGCCGGCGATGTCGGGGAAGGGGGCGTGGACGGCGTCCCAGGTGCGCGGGGTGAGGGCGTTGGAGCAGACGGCGCCGGAGACGGCGTAGTTGCAGAGGGTGGTGCAGGTGTAGATGGAGACCCAGCGGGCCCAGGTGATGCCGCCGCCGGCTGTGTTGAAGGACTGGGGATGTTAGTTGGGTTGAGATTGGAAGGGTGATGGAGAGAGAGCTGAAGGTAGATGGGATTGAGCGGAGGATGTTGAGACTGAGCCTCGGACCGTGAGAAGGTTGTCGTATATAAGATCACGTGAAGGATATATAGAAGGCTTTCAATATGGATTCAGACTAGTGCAAAGACATATTCGAGATCTCCGGAGGACACGCGTGGTATGCTTGGCGCTGTAAATAATGCAAAAGAAACGCCCGATGACTTTGAAATGCGGGGAAAACGAGTCGCCGTGACCAACTCAAAGATGAGACAGAACGAAAAGGAATCTGACCATCGGCTCTACCCATCCTGTTGGCGGTGCGCTGCCATTGTTGGCACCAAAGTAACCGAGGCGATTCTCATCGGTATAGCTGTCTCCAAAGGTGACGAGAGACTTGAACTGCCTCAAATCCCACGAAGGATGGCTTGGGCCCTTCCAATGGCCAGTCGCAGTCGTCAAGGAGAGCACAAGAGCGAAAGCGGTGCAGATCGACGGCTGCATGATGGGATTCTTGGTTGACGGATTGGCGGCGGCGGCTCAGGGACAGAAGCCAGGGACGGCGGCAGGTCTTTAAGTAGATGCATGACGACGCAGGTGAAGAAAACGCTATGGCGGTAGGACGCCGGCGAAGTGCAGCGCCCGTCCAGCGGCAGCATGGGGACGATATACTGAGGCGGGGCTTGGTGTATTACTAACCTCGGAGACATTCACGGGAAGCATGGATGGTCGTGCAGTGTGGGGAATGATCGGCTGCCCGAAGGCCTAGCCTTCTTTGGGCGCATGGCATTCCGAAACGCGGCTTTTTCGCGACGTCCAACGGCTATCTCGATGGTCTTGCAGGATGCTGGCTTCCGAAAAAAATGGGGAGATCAATCACGCTACCTGTTGCTTGTTCGCATCCCTGAGGGCTGCATACGGCTCCATCTATTCGGCGGCCAGACCACTCTCAGACGACAAAAGATGGCGCAAGCGCGGCGATAGCCGTTGGGTGGCACGATGCATGGCCGTTTCGAGTTCTCGTCGAGGACCCTGATATGCGGGCTGCCGTCGCACCGCGTCGAACACGTTGACGCCAGTCTTATCAACATGCTATGGCAGATTTGAGGAGCATCGGAAGAAGGCAGTCGACCCGGCGCTCCAGGCCTTGCAATGCTTGGAGCGTTGCAGGGTTGCTTCGCAGCGCGACTGGCGTGGTGCATGGCGCGTCGGAGCGCATAGGGCGGAGGAGGCAGGGCTGGAGGGCCACGTTTCGCAGCGAGAGCACGACGAGGGTGAAGGTGAATGCACACAAGAGCCGCGGGGATCACGCTCTGAAGGGATTATGAACCCCGAGCGGATCTTCAACGGCCGGAGGACCCTCGAGGGTTGTCTCCATAGCCTCACCGATGGGGGTTGCTCCACGCTGCAGGTGAGGGATAAGCGACTCAGGATAGGGGCGCCCAAGGGCCCATGTCCTCAGCATATTGCATGTCACGTGTGCGGTGTTGTATGCGGGCCTAGGAGGTGTGATAGAGAAGCCGGTTCCCCGCGTGCTCGAGTGGACGCCATGAAGAGCGCGCTGGCCAAAGCGAACGGATCTACCGGGAAGTGGGTCGCTTCACTTGCAGCCCAATCCCGTTGAGCAAGCCAGATCGGGCCGGTGATGCTGAGGCGCTCGAGAGCATCGAAGCCCTGGATACGGGCCGCTCTCCACATCTCCAGAAGGCACGGGCAAGCCCGGCGCCCGCGTGGGATGGGCCTGCCCGCTGCGTGTTGAGACGCCATGCATCCATCCAGAGGCGCCGTTGCCAGCTGGCACTGCAACACCAGCGGCGGCCGCGTGGATAGCCTGTTCGCACTCTCGAGCCAATTTCGAGTCAGGGCGGCATAATCCGCGGCTGCTTCAAGGTTGGGCTGTCTAGGGCGCTTCCCACGTCGCTGTACCGGAGACCCGGTACCGCTGCGCTGGGAGCAATGGCTTGGGGCTAGCAGCTTGAAAGCAGTGCCCATCGCCTTGCCGTGTACGGGGCCTCACCATCTGCCTCGCCCGCTATTCGCTGGCGCATGTTTGCTTCGTGCCTTTCTTTTGTTTGATGCCGCTATCCCCAACCTCCACCCCCCTCTCTCTCCTCCACCATCATCCACCGTCCCCGCCCCTCGCCATCTCCTCACCACACCTGCCGCCTGAGCCCCGGCGGCTACAATGCCTCAGCAACCCTGCAAGCCCGAACCATGCCAATCAGCGTCTCTGTCACCCTCGCCTCATGCCGCCGATCCACCTCGTCTGCTGGCAACCTTCATCTTCAGGAGGTTGCTCCGACTCTGCTGCTGGCCCTAACTGTGCATCTCGGAATCGCCCTTTCATCGCAACTCACCATCTCCGCCGCATAGAGCCGTCGTGGGGGTGGACTATGGGGCCGCTGTGTCGTTACGCTACCGCCTACTTCATCCACGGCTCAACATGCCACTTTCTCCGCTTTTCTTGCCCCCCAAGATGCCCTCGACTCGAGTCTTGCCCAGGACTTACCACGGACATCTGGACGACGGGCCCTCCTCTCATCGTGGTCTTATCGACTGCTGTCGTCTAATGCCGTTGTTGAGGCTGTGTCCGCTTCGCCTCTTGGGTATGCCTCACCCAGGCATCCAGACACACCAGGACAATCAGCATGATGATGAGCTGGGTCTGCACAAGAGAGAGTATGTTTGTCTTATTACCACACTACGTGTACCCTGTACAGACGATAGACGCTAATGGGGACGTCGAGGGGAGGAGAAGTCCAACAGAACGTTCACCCTTCCGCCACAAGAATGAACGAAAGACCGCACGCGAACTGGAAACAAAACAACTTCAGTGGCTGCATACCAGAAAAAGCGACTCGACACCTTCGTTCGATATCACCGCGTACCGTCGGACATCGTGGAGAATCGGTCGCCGCAGTGGAGCTCGTCGTCGCGGAGCTGTCGAATCCTTCGGTCGGATCTATGGCCTCATTCCGAACGCCACATGCCTAGATAAATAGTGAGCGGCTAGTCGCAAGCTGTCACTCACTCCAACTTACACGCGGATGTATGGCTTGAGCGTCGCGTCCCTCGCCTCAACCATCGCCCGTGCCGTGAAGGCGTCGAACGTCGCTTTGCTCCATCCCAACAGTTGAGTGAATGGCCAAATGGCCTGGGAGTTGAGAAGCTCCTCGATGTTATCCAAGTTGTCTCTACCAATCCTTTCCTGGCCTGAACCGCGGTCAAAAGTCAGCAAGTGTCGAAAGATGAGAAGATGAACAGAAGAATATGAGCTGCAAGACAGCAGAGCCTGAGTAGGACTTGGGCCATATAAATCGAAAGACAAGATCGAAACCATCGGATCAACCTAGAGGAACGATGGCCGACCCCTGAGCTCTCACATAACGAACCGAGCAGCTCATGAGTCGGCAACTTTTTGCAACAGTAGGAGATATTGACCATACCCTCTCGCCAACCTCCAATGGGCAAACTATATGTCTGTCCCTGAACGTTGGAAAAACCAGCATTCGTCATCAGTTGTCGCAACTGTCCGCCAATGGCCGGGTCTCTATCCCCGCCATTTGCCATTGTCATCGCTTGGTAGTAGTACGCATACCATTGACTCAAGGCATGTTGTGGCGTAAGAAGACCACTGTCCGACTGAATGAAATAACTGTATTCCATCATCTGAACCCAACCCCCTCGCGCTGTAAGCTTCTTCAAGTCGTGGACATAATACGGCCATCTTCCTCGGTGGATACCAGGACCGACAAACGACGAGTTGATCAAGTGGAATTTCGGTTCTCCGGGCTCAAGTATATCGTCTAGCGAACGGTTCAGGTTGTGTACCTGGAGGGTCAGGTTGGTAGGCTCGGCAGCTAAGTCTGCTGGGTAAATGTCGACTCCTCGGACCTGCTCGATATCAGTAAACAATTCCACGTTGAGTAAGGGTCATCGACGTGAGACATTGTGACTTCACTGACTATAGTGCTCATGTCTTGGGTGCACGCTACTAGAGAGTCCACCAGCTGGTCAATGAAAGGGTCGAATTATACCTGGCAAGTAGGATACGATTGAGCGACCTCAATTGCCCAATTTCCAAACCCGTAACCGCAATCCAGCACTGTCCTAGGAGTAATAGGCGGGAACCAGAGTCTTCCAGATTGGCCTTCATTGAATCCCCACCCGAAAAGCGTTTTCATAATTGGATACTGTATATCGAGTCTATTCTCTTCGTCCTTTTCAGTCATCAGTCTATCGTCCATTTTGTCTGATTTTTTATGAAAGAGCATCATATGCTGCGAATACGATGACCATCTCACTCACATCATCTACCGGAACGCAATATATCCGGTGGGCCACTGAATAATGTTGGAATACTCTCTCCTCGACCTCAACTAATGCTCTTTCATCGATACTCATATTGTCTTGGCATGCACCATGCACGGATGACGAAGAAGATATGTCGGTGTTCTTAGCCGCTGCTGTGTCTTTACTGCGGTTCCACAGTCCTCTCTACTGGATACTGCCTCGATTGAACACAGCGGAATAGCGAGGTATGTGGCTGCAAGTGAGTCAGCCTGCGCGCTGGCAAACAAGTCCTCGGATGGACGGAATTCACTCATCCACGGGCACCCAAAAGAATGTTCGACGATGGGATACAGTCTGCTTCGCACTAGACGCACACATCGGTCGTGACTTGGTGAGAGCGAAAGATGAGGCTTCAGATGGAGACAGCAAGGGTGGGCATCATGCCGATTTTGACTGCAAGAGCTTAGGCCAAGGACTCTGAGACAAGCCGCGATGTGCTGCATCAGCCAATAAAGGCAGCGGCGGAAACAAATACAAGGAACAAAGCGTCGCCTTCCACGAAGATCAGGCCTCACCTGACGGAGACGACAAGGGCTTGGGCCTGCAAGCACGATCCGACATTGCCTTGGGATACCTGTGGCCCATCACTGGGCCCTTTTTGGCGCGCTTCAAAGTACGGTGTATGAGCTAGCCGGCCTGTACCCACTGGCTTTCGGGCTCCAGGGCTGACGATAGCCAGACCGAACTTGACACGCTGGACTTGACACCGTTGTCAACCAACAAACTTTGCCATCATCCGAGCCGGTTCCCGATCTACAGGACCCAGGGCACCCGGCGGAGACAAGGGGCTTCCATTTGCTTCCACTGCCCGGCTGGGTGGCAGCTGTGTCTTCCTCGGGCACGGAGGCGCCCCATCTCCCCACACCTGTCACACACCCACCCGCTTGTCGCTCTCTCAGTCCTTGTCCGGCAGCCCAACTGACGCAACAGGCTCGGATTTCGCGATGGTGGGAAAAGGGACCCCACAATTCCTTCAAAGCAGCACCATAGCGGTATGATCAAGCATCCTGGGCGGGAGGCGCAGTAGACGCCAACAGCAGAGACCGCAGCCCATTTCAGCCGGTCTCTGTTCGGCATCATTGGGGCATAGCGTTGCTGAAGAGACCAGTGGCGGAAAAAGAGGACTATCCAACGGCTGTGGTGGTGAGCTGGCCGAGGAGTTGCTGGCAGGCCTAGCTCGACGCATCGTATGTCTGTCAAGGACATCCCGCGCCTGACGTCCACGCGCCATCATTAGGACAAGCGGGCAAAACTCCCGATGGGTGGCCCCGATAAGGCTTCGCTCAGGCTAAATCCCAGAGACATGGCCTTGGAAAACGAACGTCTTTGGGAAACCCGCCGCAGCAGGTGCACTGGGGCCGGGATGATGTGCTTCTTAGGCTGCCGTTGACAGGCTAGCAACGATGCGAGGGAGAGGGGCGCCGAGGGTGGGTGTCACACGGGGTCGTTGGGAGCTGGGAGACGTCTGCTCTGCTGGTCTCGCTTATCCATTACAGCGCCATCTGGACATGGAGTCCGCCCTGTCTGCAATATCGCCGCCGGAGGACCTGACATGTCACTTTGTGCCCTCGTGGCTTGCTACGGCAGCGCAGCGTCAGGACAACAATCCTAATACGGATGCTTCTAAGCAGGGCAATGCTGGTCGATGGTGCCGACCACGTCTCTGGCGGATCGTGGCGTGGAGCTCGGTCAAAAATCACCCAGGATCTTTTGCCGCGCAAAGGCAAACCTCGCAAATCCTTCCGAATCAACGCACGCAGAAGGCAAACGTTTGCAGGGCTTGAAACAGCCACGCGGCTACGCCTCATGCTTCTACTGGACCATAGACGCAGCTAGGCAACGTGCAAAGAGCACCCGGATTCTGCGCTTCTTTGGCCCACGTGTACATGAATATGAACCGGGATTATCTACTTCAGAGGTACTTCCAATACTGTCACCGGGAAGAGGTCGCTGACAAAACAGTCTGACCATTGCCAGTCTCAAGTCGCCTTCATTCTATCCCGCGTTGTGGGGTTCATGCCCTCAGAAGTCAATTCCAAATCCACGTTCATGCAATGCAAAGGCAAAAATCACAAAGCCCCTGCGTTACCGATCTTTCCCGTATTTCGACGAAATATTGGATACAATCAAGCTTTCAATTACTTGCCTGGCCGATCATTGGGCTCTACATGGATATCAACAGTGTGGCTCTGCTGATGTTGAGCGAACCAAAGGAGCCACCTGCACGAAAAAGTCTTTCATTGTCGAATCGCTATCTCCGACTAGAACAGGCAACGCATGGTCGTCAGCTCAATCACATCATGCAACACGTAAATTCGAAGTTCCAGGCCAAAGCAGTGCGACTGCGCTTGGCCACTGTGCCGCGTTGGCGCGGTAAACGCCGCATTGACTACGACTGATACAAGATTACCCACGGGACAGTTCAATCTACTGCACGTTCGGACGCCTTGGGCCCAAACCTCAGACTGCCGCAGCATCTAAGGGCGCTGATGGATGGCCGATTCCCTCGTGTGGCCTTCCCCGCGCTGCAACAGGGCTGAACACGGGCCCCTGCCCCCTGCGCTGCCATGCGAGCTGTAGCGTCATCGGAGATTTCCCTGGGTAGTGCCTGGCTGTGACGAAAATCGAAAGACGCGGGGCGTCAGAGGCGAGGGCGAACGCGGAACGCGCGAAGGGATCCGGTTTGCTGCTCTCGACAAGGTCGGGCGGGACATTGGATGGTGGCCCAGCCTTCTCGCTTCAAGTTGCTGGCCGCTGGGTTGCTGGCTTGTGCTTCACCGATCAGCTTGATTGCCTTCTCGCGTGCGGCAGCCAGGCAGCAAGCAGTGGATTCACCGGGAGCTACGGAGTCTTTTCCACGGCCGCAGCTTGCGTAACGCTCGATCAAACGAACCCCCTATCAGATCATTGTGATAGCTGATAGGGTCCCCGTCGATATTAGGTACCCTTGTACCGGCTGGCTAGCTTCTCGGATTGGCTGACTAGGATACCATAGGGCTGTTGGTGGAAGTCTACTAGAATAAGACCCGGTGAGGCAAGGGAGTAGTCTGATAAGTCAGAGGGTTAAGATTACTACCCCCAGGGGTAAGCTCGTGAGGCCGGGGGTTGGATTGATGAAGCGATGGGGGCACGACTGCATAGAACTGCTGAAGAGCGGGAAAAGACTGCATTTGGACGCCGCAAGAGGCTGATCACTAATGTACAGCAGGTTAGTTGAGCTGGTTTCTATAAGGGGCACGTATCGTACGATCCCGCCTATCGTCGTCGATCGGTGTGTGTTGTGTGTCGTGCTGGCGATCGATTCTAGGGTATGTATTGTATGCAGGCCCACGCGATCGCCTTGCTACAGGAGTAAGCACTCATGGTATCAGAATGGTTCGTGAGAATTGTTTTCCTTGTCATCAAGTCTCTTATCGTGCGTCTCTTATATCACCTCTACTTTCTTGATCATGCGATCCCGCCCTACGACTAGCCGCATCTGGGCGCCTGTATTGGACGCGAAAAGGCCGCGGCGAAGGCTAGGGGAGTAGAGCTCGTACGCGGGGTAGTCTGCCGTACATTGTCGGTCAGCTTGATATCATACGTGTGGTATAGCTAGGGTGACTGTTCCACCGCGGAGATGCGTGCAAGCGAATTGGATAGGAACGTGCTGAGGAGGTAAGAAACTAGACGCTGGACTCACAGCCATTGACGAAGCTGATGACTTGCTCGTCGGTCATGCCTGTGCCTTTGGAGGCACGCAGGGCGGCTTCTTGCTCTAGTCGCCAGGCGTAGACGTATCTTGTGTCCTCGGCGTCGCTGGGCAGTGTTAGTTACTGACCCCCTCCCAATTCAACCAAAGAAGGAACAGGGTAACCCACATATGCACAAAAGCATCCAACGCACTATCGATTCTCGTCAGCTCCCCATTTCAATCATACACGCTCTCCCCTTCTTCTTCTACTCACTCAGTAAACACATCATAACTCCTCAACGCCTCATTCACCTCGAGCAAATCCCACAGTTTATGCTTCCCCAACTGCCCCGCTCCTTGCTCCCCCTTTCTCTCCGCCTCGTCCTCTGCTTTCCGCGCCGCAACCCACTTCGCCTCTACCTCTTTCTCTTCTAGACTCTTGAACCCAACGCTCCATCCCTCAAACACGACCACTGCTATCTTCTCCTCGCCCTCGTTTACGCGCTCCCACGTAGCGGGATCAGCGCGGTCGCCCTGTCCGGCGTACGCGGACTTGTCGTACTGGGGCAAAGCGACTGGGGCGCGGGATTTCAGAGCATCGAAGACAGAAGCACCCAGGACAAGGTCGTGAGTAGGTGGCTGACCGCGGTGCTGAAGCAGAGGATTCGAGGTAGACTCGGCGAGGGCGGTGAGGGCGGCGTGGGGGAGATAGAAGTCGTCGAGGGAGAGGACGGCGGTGGTGAGGGCGTAGGGTGGGGCGCGGAGGGTTGTGGCGAGGGTGGAGACCTAGAGTGGTGAGTTTGGGGGGTTCAGAGAAGGCTACATTGCGTATGTTTAAAAGGAGTGGGAAAGGGGGAGCAGAGGAGGTGGATTTATGGAGGGGTAGAGTTTTGATGTGCCAAGAGATTTTGGGCATTTGTTGGTGCTTGACGCCACCCTGCATGGAGCCGGTTTCGGAGAGCCGAGTACGGGGATGCCGGGGGAGAAAACGTTGGACGCAGTGTAGCAGTACATCCAACATATAGGACCCCCGAATACAGCAGTGGGCAGAGTTCGAATAATCACAGATTCATGCAAACATGCCTCAAGACTGGAATGCACGCACCAAGGTGGTCTTGCCAGCCCCTTGCACGCCGTTTAGGCCGAGGAAGAACGGGGGTGGGGCGGTGCCTGCTGCGGCGTGTTGCTCGCGGTGGGCGGCGAGGCGGGCGAGCAGGAAGGGAATCACGTGGGGGGACTTGTCGTCGGTGATTGTGGGTGGTGCTGTGATGGACGACATTGTGGGACATTGGAGGGCATGCGGTGGGGGAAGGGGGGGTGAAGGGTGGAGATGGGAGAGTTTTAGCGGGTGTTGACGACTCGACTAAGGTTAGTATGGGGTTTGAGGTGGATTATAGGGGCTTGTATTTTGCATTATTGGCTCTAAGAAAATTTGGATATTGTTTTATTATGCCTACTTGAGTTTGTATATTGTTCCAGTATCAAAAGCTGCTGTGAGAGCAAATTTGGTGTTTCTTGGTGATGCGGAGGTGCCACGCCCGGGCTCCGCATCGAAGCCGAATAGCTTCAGCGCCCAGACGTTTCCGGAGACAGATATCCTGACGACGTTGCAATTACTCCAGAAACCCATCCATCATTCTGCTCGTCGGCCGAGTGCTCGGTCGTGCACCTGGACAAATGAAACGTCGACCTCGGGCTCCGGCCTCCTGACCACATGCGCGCTTCGCCGTCAGTTTTCCCATCACAAGACAGGCCAGCTGGAGTGCACAGGCCCGACCTGGCATGTGAAAGCAGCCGCACACTAGAAGCTGTGGGGTTCGTCGCTCCACGTGACCCTTCCTCGCGTTTCTGGGCATGCCGAGGTCCATTTACATCATCGAAGCTCGGTCAGAGCGACGACAGCGCTCAAAACCGTGACCCTGAGCCGCTTGCAACGCTCACTCCGCACCTCTCCTCTCCCCTCCGTAACCTCTACATATCCATTGTCAGCTTTTGAGCGTAGTCCGCTGCCATCCGTGTTCCCCGCGACGAGTCCTAGATCAGCGGAGACACTCGCATCTCTTTGTTGCCTGCTTGCGTCGGATTGAGAGTTTGTAATCACACACACACACTGCAGCCATGTCTGAACTGCGGTATGACGGCCAGACGGTCGTGGTGACGGGTGCTGGTGGTGGGCTCGGGAAGGCGTACGCCACGTTCTTTGGAAGCCGGGGCGCGAACGTTGTCGTGAATGATCTTGGGGGGAGCTTCAAGGGCGAGGGCAAGAGCAGCAAGGTGGGTACTGAAGCTTGACTCTCAAGAAGTATACTAATATGTGGTTGCGTGTTCTAGGCTGCCGATGTCGTCGTCGACGAGATTGTGAAAGCTGGCGGCAAGGCCGTAGCAAACTACGACAACGTCCTGGACGGCGAGGCTATCATCGATACGGCGATCAAGGCGTTCGGACGCATTGATATACTCATCAACAATGCTGGCATTCTACGGGATGTCAGCTTCAAGAATATGTCGGACCAGGACTGGGACTTGGTCCTGGCGGTGCACGTTCGGGGTGCGTATAAGTGTGCTAGGGCGGCGTGGCCGCATTTCAGGAAACAGAAGTATGGTCGTGTTATTAGCACTGCGTCTGCGGCTGGATTGTTTGGAAACTTTGGACAGGCCAACTACTCTGGTAAGTTTGTTCTTTGAATTGATGGTATCTGGATCTGACATGTGATAGCTGCGAAACTGGCACTTGTTGGCTTCACCGAGACACTGGCGAAGGAAGGTCTGAAATATGATATCCTCTGCAACACCATTGCCCCGATCGCCGCTAGTCGAATGACCGAGACTATTATGCCCCCAGATGTTCTGAAGGCCCTTCAGCCCAGCTGGGTTGTGCCCCTCGTCGCTGTCCTCACCCATAAATCGAACACCGAGACTGGAGCGATATACGAGGTCGGAGGTGGTCACATTGCGAAGATCCGATGGGAGCGCTCGAAGGGTGCCATATACCGCGCCGACAGCTCTTTGACCCCTGGTGCGGTGCTCAGCAAGTGGAACGAGGTCAATGACTTCTCCGAACCTGAGTACCCCACTGGCCCAGCCAACTTCATGGAGCTGCTCGAGGAGGCACAGAAGCTCCCCCCGAACAAGCCAGGCGAAAACCTCGACTTCAAGGGCAAGGTTGTGCTCATCACTGGCGCTGGGGCTGGTCTCGGCCGCGCCTACGCTCTGCTATTTGCCAAACTAGGTGCCAAGGTCGTTGTCAACGATCTCGTCAACCCAGATACCGTTGTCCAGGAGATCCAGAAGCTGGGTGGTGAAGCGGTTGGAAACAAGGCCAACGTGACCGACGGTGATGCTGTTGTCAAGGGTGCGATTGACGCCTATGGCCGCGTCGATGTTCTCATCAACAACGCTGGTATCCTCCGGGACAAGGCCTTCACTAACATGGACGACAAGATGTGGGACATTGTTATGGAAGTGCATGCACGTGGTACCTACAAGGTCACGAAGGCTGCATGGCCCTACATGCTCAAGCAGAAATACGGCCGCATCATCAACACCACCAGCACCAGCGGCATTTACGGAAATTTCGGCCAGGCTAATTACGCTGCGGCCAAGTGTGCTATCCTCGGTTTCTCCCGTGCTCTTGCTCGCGAGGGCGCTAAGAACAACATCTTCGTCAACACCATTGCTCCCAACGCTGGAACTGCGCTCACTCGGACCATCATGCCTGAGGAGATGGTTCAGGCCTTCAAGCCAGATTACGTGGCGCCACTAGTCGTCCTGCTCTGCTCAGATAAAACCCCTGACCCACCCACTGGTCGCCTATACGAAGTTGGCAGTGGCTGGGTTGCTCAGACGAGGTGGCAGCGAACTGGCGGTCATGGATTCCCCATCGATGTCCCGCTGACCCCAGAGGCGGTTGTTCAGCAGTGGGAAAAGATTAACAACTTCGACGATGGTCGTGCTGATCACCCGGAGAGCAGTAATGATGGCCTCAAGTCTATCATGGCTAACATGCAGAATCTTGCCAACAAGAAGAAGGGTGGAAAAGTCAACCAGGAAATACTATCCGCCATTGATGCTGCTAAGGCTGCGAAGGCAGAGGGAACTAAGTTTGTGTATGACGAGAAGGATGTCATTCTTTACAGTGATACTCCCCTATGGGCTTTTTTATTGCATGCCCTTATTGAACCCAATACTAACCATCCCCAGATCTCGGCGTTGGCGCCAAACGCACCGACCTCCCCCTCGTCTTCGAGTCCTCCGACGACTTCCAAGTCCTTCCCACCTTCGGAGTCATCCCTCCCTTCGGCGCCGTCGCCCCCTTCTCCCTCGACGACATCGTCCCCAACTTCTCCCCCATGATGCTACTCCACGGCGAGCAGTACCTCGAAATCCGCAAATTCCCCATCCCCACCGAAGCCACCCTCATTTCGTATCCCAAACTCGTCGAAGTCGTTGACAAGGGCGCCGCCGGCATCGTCGTCACTGGCACTCTCACCAAGGACGCAAACACCGGCGAAGACGTCTTCTACAACGAAAGCACCGTCTTCATTCGCGGCTCAGGCGGCTTCGGCGGGCCCAACAAGGGCGGCAACCGCGGCGCTGCTACTGCTGTGCATAAGCCACCGCCACGCGCGCCTGACGCTGTCGTCGAGGAGAAGACGACCGAAGAACAAGCAGCGCTATACCGTCTGTCCGGCGACCGGAATCCGCTACACATAGACCCCGAGTTCTCGAAGGTCGGCGGATTTAAAGTGCCTATCTTACATGGATTGTGCTTCTTTGGGTTCAGCGGCAAGCATGTGCTGCAGACGTATGGCGCGTTTAAGAACATTAAGGTCCGGTTTGCGGGCACGGTGCTGCCCGGGCAGACGCTGAGGACGGAGATGTGGAAAGAGGGGAACCTGGTTATTTTCCAGACGAAGGTGGTGGAGACGGGGAAGTTGGCGATTGCGGGGGCGGGGGCGGAGTTGCTGGAGGGGGCGAAGGCGAAGTTGTAGGTTGTAGGTTACAGGGGAAAATATGACGGTTGATTAGGGGGCTTATATTGATAGGAAATTTCACGCTTGTTCTTTTCAAAAGTATGTGGGTTGAGTGGTTTTCTACAGGATTGTGATTGAACTCTTGGAATGCGACTAGAGTATAGTTTCGATCGGTGTGAAAGAGGTATCCCATGTCACATGTCTCACGTGCTTGCCTACGTTATGCGATTCCATTTCCTCCATAAAAGCGTCACCCTCAAGGACTTTTCCCCGGCATAGTGGAGGATCCCAAGTCCATCAAAAGACACCGACCAGAGTCTTCATGGATTCCTGTGGGGGCCAGTTGGTCGCACGTTGGGAGCACCACCCGCCGACTCCTCCTTTGATGTGGGGTCTTTGGAGGGTTGCGTCCCGTCATCAACAAGACTGGTGTCAAAATACGATGGAGTGAGATCCGGTGCCTTTGTAATAGACTAGCAATGCTCACCATCACAGATCTTTTTCGATACTCCTCGGTAAAGCTTCATTCTCATCGTTTTCATCTCTAGCCTGCAATAGGATCCACCATCATAGCGAAAAAATGCCGACCGAAACCCACGCACGACCTCCATTCCACCACCTTCTGCTTTAATTGCTGGTCCTCCATTCTGTGTTTTCTTCCTCATTTCGCACCATCGACCACTGCTCGTCCAGAATTGCTGGACCACCACACCATTGTCTTTGTCGACTTCTGAGATTGCTCCCACCGCATCAAAACTCCTGGAGTTATATTTTGCAAGCAAAACCCGCGACTCCAACCCATGGGATCGTAGTCGTCAGCTGTTGTGATCCTTTCCCACACCCACCCTCTGTCCTGGAGAAGAACCGTTGTCGAGGACGAGAGGAAGGATTTATAGTCTGGATCTGAGCTCACTAAGACTAGTCACGCGGAGCACGTGCTGGCAGTTCGTGGAATCAGGAGGGCCATCTACTTCTACCTTGCAGGTTCTCTGGTTGGCCATAGTGTGGTGAGTGGATCACGTGGATGAAGGTGACTAAGAAGTCTCTTTCTCAAGGGGTTTAAAACCCCGCTCCTTCGTCGCTCAAGTCTTTTCGCTCAAGGAGATCGGCCGTGGCTAGACTTGTTTTATCAAAATGCCCGGCTGGCGTCACTTTCAGCTTGAAATTGTAATGCTTACCAGCCCGATATCAAGACGACGGAGCGTAGTGTGTAGATGAGTATCACCTTAGAGCTGATACTGTTTACCACCATTAATGTAGCGTTTGAACCTCCTCCGCAACCAACGGTCCCGCACCACCACTTCATTTCTCTCGTTCTTATTCTTTTTTGATTGCAAACCACCACGCCCGCACCAAATCTTGGTTACGAGGCGGATAGGAAATCCGCCGCCAGGGCATGAGTCGGGATGCTATTCATCTTTTGCAAACCGCAGCCCATCGCCCTGGATCCTTCTCTGATTTCACCACTCCAGACCAACCCATGAAGGAAGAAAACTAGTTGGCGGCGAGCGGAAGATTTTATACCCCTTGAGTCAGGCACGGTCACGTTGCTGTCACGTGCGAAGCTCCTTCTTTGGATGGAAAAAGGAAACGGAACACGTGGACTTCACGTGCACCCTCAATCTTCTCTTTCGAAGCAGGTATGAAACTCCCACTTCCCCCTTGCTAACGGTTCTTCAGGTTGGGTCTGGTTTTGCTTTTGCAAAACAGAGACCTGACACATCATGTTGGTGTTTGGGGCTGGGTGGAGGATCAAAACGTTCAGAGCCAGCGCTAATATGTGAGTGTTTGGTTCTGGGTCTGGTGGAGGATCAACAAATGATCGGATTCCATACCATGGCGACAAAGGTAGGAAGTAGGCGACGTAGATTTCGAGACGGTGATGCTCGCCATCACAACCCTAGAGCACTGAAGACTGAAAAATCTATATTACAGGCAGTGTTGGACTTCAGACCGTAGTGTCTGAACATTCATTGAAGGGGACATTATGTACATGATTCACCCTTGATTGCTACCGTCACCCCTAATTGCTACCAGCATTGCTTGCTATAGTTAATTGTCACAGTCCAACAGCTGTCGTACTACATGTTCTGCTCGCTAAATATTAGCAGAATAACGAAGTGGCAAGAATGAGAAAGTAGTCCAAATAGTCACTCCGAAGAGGAGATAGTGCTCACTATCACCACCGGTCTCCTCAACACCCACACACCACCGCACCACCGCACCACCACTCCATTATGTCTTTTCAACCGCTATTTTGATATCCCACCCCTCCCCCCATCCACAGTCGCTTCCTGGGAGTTGATTCTCCACCACCCACACCATGACTGATCTGAAGGCGAGTTTTGACACTACAGGCCACTCCATATTCAGTCGACATCGCGAGTTTTGATACCGGAACACCACACCCACACCATTGGGTCGTGAAGCGTTTTTTTTTAAACCCCAAAGCTCTTCAACACAATCACACCATGAGCTCCTGTTGGTTTTTTATTACTCCGCACACCGGTCCATAGAATTTTTTGAAGTCCGGTTTGATCAGAACTGCGGGATTCCTCTGGTTCTTGAAATCTGAAAGAGAGGAAGCTTTTATATCTGGTAGGAGAAAAGCGCACGGACTGCGCACGTGAGGAAAGGAAATGCACGTGAGGTTCCACCCAAGAATAAGAGGGGCTAGGGTAAGGGCTGAAGTATGGTATTTCGCTCCTATATGCACTGATACCCTACTCATTCCACCCACGTAGCTGCTCCTATGAATAGACACACACACTTCCACTCAACACCCATCATCATCTCTACTCCTGCTCAAATCTGCCGACACCACTTCTCCAACACCCGATCCATCTGCCCACCTGCAGCCTGAACGCTCGGTATAATCTCCTCTAGCGCCATGTCCACCCTGACCATCGCACCCGCCCCCCCAGCCCCGGCACCCAGTCCCACAACTGGCACCACAAGCTCCCACCTTACCAGCCTCTCCCATTCCCGCATCGCAACCTCCTTTCCCCACACCCTTGTCGCACCACCACTCGCGACCGCACCGCCCGCTGCACTCTGCATGCGCACTTTAGCGGCTAGAGACACGTACTCGGCGTACGCCATGTTGAAATTGCACGTGTCGGTGTCGAGAACGACGTCGAGGCGGGCGGCGGCGATGAGGAGAGCGAGTTGGACGTGAGAAAGGTTGGGGAGGAGCGCGAGTTTGGAATCCGGGGGTGCGAGGGCATTTGTTGGAGAGGCAATAGAGGGGTTAGGGGTGAAGAAGGCGGAAGGAGAAGGCGGGAAGGTGGATGGGGCGAGCAGGGCCGTGGGAGTGAGGAGGGAAGTAAGGACTTCTTTGATGGATTTACTGCGGTAGTAGATTGGGCCGAGGTGGGAGGTTATGAATGCTTTCGTGGCAAAGAGAGTCTGTAGGTGTTAGCGTCATTTGAAAGGAGAGGGTTAGGGAGGGACAAATATACCGAAATGCTAGAGTTCCATGCCGCCAAAATATTGGCGGGTTTGGAATTCTTGGCTGTCTTCGGTGTCACGGCGGTGGATTTCGAGAGAATTGCGCGCTCTTCGATGTTGAGGTCTTCGAGTTGGAGTGATAGTGCCGCTTTGCAGGTTTCTTGGAATGCAGTGAACGTTTTCGGGAGCGACAAATGCACATAGCGGTGACTGAATCTACTCTTTACACGCTTCTCAAGGCTTTCTGAGACGTCAATCCTGGTAGTGAGACCTAGTACCGCGATTGGAGCTTTGCGAGATTGAGCAATGTCGAATAGGTTGTATAGCAATGTTTGCCGCGGATGCAACGCGAAAAGATCGAACTCATCCATGACAAAGACAACAGCTTTTGCCACTTGTTCCGTCTCCTCTCCGGTCTGCTCAGAAGGATGCGAAAGCAGAGCCAAGAGTTTTGAAAGGGTGTCGGCGTAATTCTTCCCTAAGCTGTCCTCTTCAAGTTCCATCTCTTTCCCCAATTGCCTCCAGATCTCACGGAGAGCCAACTTATCATCAGTGTGAATGAATCCATTCAGCCTAACAGTGTGGAATTCCTCGCGATGCTCTTTGGATATTCCAGAAAGAACCTTAGAAACGAGTGCTGTCTTCCCGCTCCCTCGGGCGCCAATCACAAGCATTGAGTTTCCTTCTCCAGCTACGACGGTGTTCTCGACCAGTTGATAGACATTCCTGTACTCATCATCTAAACCAACTAGAGGGGTAGGTCGTTTCGCAGTGAGCCTCTCCACCACTATACTCTTTAGTAGGGTGAGTCCGCCGTTGGAGTCGGCCTGCACCTTTTTTCGGGGCGATAAAATCGACCGTCCCTGATTCCGATTGGATAGAAAAGGGCTAGTTTCCTCCAACACTTCTGCTGTTTCAATTTCTCCATCAGACTGCTCTTGATCATCTTGGATGTTTCCATTGATCTGGCCAGGCACCACATCGTCTTTTTCCATCCCCACGATCCCATCTACTTCACTCTCCAATCCAGATTCCTCTGAATGAGGCAGATCGGTGTCAATTCCATCATGGTCAGCGTTATTTCGCTTCCTTCGCCCGGTTGTAGGGTTGTTTTGCCCCAAAAGAGGTGAGCCAATGGCGTTTTCATCATGGTCTGCCCGGTTTCGCGTCCTTCGCCCAGTCGCTCGGGCTTTGCTTACGGCTTTCACGTTCGGCCATTCGGAGCGTTGATCTGGCACGCCCTGGTGTGAATCCGCGTCAGCATCAACCAGGTCCATTTCCTCCTGATCTTCAGAGCCTTCGTGTGTAAACAAAGCCGCCTGGGGCTGCCGTCGTCTCATCGCTCCGGAAGGGGAAGGCGACACATGTCCTTTCGCGCGATTCGGGTTGCTATGCGCAGCTATCCTAGTCGAAGTGCGAGTGCGTGGATTGAAGGGCGTAGATCTACCATTGGTACCATTGACGGCCTCCTTGCGAATTTTGCGACTGGAAGGCGTAGTCAAGCCAGCGGCCAGCTCGTCTTCGCCATCCGTCTCTACTGCTTCCTCTACTTCTTTCGAAGCACCGCTTTTCGTCTCCGACCCTGCAGTTCGAGATGTCCATTTCCTCTTTGACGTGCCATTTGTAGTCCCGTTCCCAAATTCTTTACCGCCACGCGTCCTGCTAACTGGCTCTTTCGGCGCTGAGCCCGTCTTCTTTGGCGATGGATCACTTTCGTGAAATTGTGTCCGCAGGCGTTCCCGTAGGCGCTTCGCAGGTGTGTCGAGGGCGCCATCAACGTTGTCGTATACGTCTTTTTCCTCAGTCAAGCTCCGCCGTGCTCGTGGAGAGCCATTGGCAGGCGCAGAGGCATGGTTTTCGGCATTGTGAAGTGAAGTAATCCGGCGGGTAGATCGTCTGAGGGTGCCGGGTGTATGCGGTTTGGACGGGAGCGGACTCGAGACATTGCGCGACGGGGCGTCGAGCTTCCTCCTTTTCAACTGTCGCGGAGAGTCGTCCATTTCTACGAGCTCAGGAGTGGTGTATAACTCAAAAACATGCCAAAGCTATGCGCTGCCTGCAGCGTGGAGTTTATGTGCGAGTTGGTGGTTGATGAATAGTTTGGGGAAAAATTCTGGGCAGGCGCGCGTCAACGCGTCAAGAGAATGCTCGGTCTTGGCAGAAATCTCAACTCCCCACCTTTCATCTTCCTCCCACTCTCATCCCACACAACCAAAACGATTCACCTTCCATTTCTTCAACTTTCTGCTTCTTCCACTTTGTACGTCCAGGTGATTCACTTTGCCATTTTTTGACTCCTGACGGCCTCGCCGAACTTCCAAGGAGGCCAAGTCTCTAGTCAGCGGTCGAGCCTTTACACTAGCCATAAATAGTCCTTCAATAACCCTGTCACTTCACCTACTACGATGTCCTATAGCACCCACGTGACACAAGTAGTAGGAAATGCCACAAGCCTTTGTGTCATCCTAAGTTGCCATACATTCACGTGGCTTCTCCTGCTGAACAGCTTGTACATACCTTACGGTACAAGCTCCACAGGGCATTTTTCTTCCGCCAGCCACTCCCTCAGCTAATTCTTTAGCGGAACGCATTGATTTTAAAACTGAGACGGTTCTCTCGTCTCGTCCTGCCTTTCCATGCTTACAGATATCCTCACATGTTCCACATTCCAACATCGCGACAACCTCAAGTCTCTCGTTTCTCTTTTCCTAGAGCCTCGTCGACCAGTACTTGCACTATTTTGGTCGCATCCGCTCGTTGCACATAGCAAAATCGTAATGTATTAAGTCCAATCCTTCTCTCCCTCTTTATGCTCTCGTCAACTCAATGTACACCCAAAAATCAACACAACTAAATCAACACAACTCCACAATCTCCGTCTCCGTCACATTCAGCTTCGCCTGCGCAATCCCAATCTTCTTCTCCTCAAGGTCATACACCAGATACGCGCTCCGCATAAACGTGTCACCCAGCAAATACCCAAAATTAGGCGTGTACGTCTCCTCACCCATAATCCCCAGCTCGCACGTCTCGAATCCCCCGAACTTCGGCAGATCCGGAACATCCGTGCCAGAGTTCGCAGATACAGGCAACACGAGCTCACTCGCCGGCACCTCAATCCGCGGCCCACCAGACGCGCAAGTCGTCTTCTCATCGCCGAAGGTATAGCTCAGCGAGAAGTTCGTCGCCGCGTCGCACGGGAGATAGTAATGAATCGCACCGCTCAAATTCCGCTCCACCGCCCCTGCTTCCACCGCGATCTGGCGCGCGGCTGCGAGCGGGAGGTATGAGATCGTTGTCCCGGAATCGAACGTCGCGTTTGACTTTGGCGGGAGCGGCAGCTGTACGGTGCCCTTCTCTGTCCGCATTGCCAGCCCCGCCCACGGCACCATCATCACGTCGTTCAGGCCTGTGACGGGACTACGCGCCAGATTTACGTACTTCAGCGGATCGACGAACCTTGCGGTATCGATCGCGCCGAAGAGGAGTTCCCCGAATCCCGCGTTCAGCATGTTCAGATAGATGCTGTATGCGCACTTGCGAATGCTGCCCTGGTTCTTGAGCGTGGTGACGAAGTTAGGGTAAATGGGGAGATCGGAGTCGGGGATGGTGTAGTTTGCTGCTATTTCCGCGAGCTGGGCCTTCATCTCGCCTTCATCGAAGTCCAGACCGAGGAGGTTGTAAGGCGGGCCGCCCATCCCGGGCGGCGGGATGAGAGCCATGGTGAGGTTGGCTTCAGTGGTGGCGCCGAGAGAGATAGTGTCGGCGAAGTAGGTGCCGTTTTGGGCGCCTTGGCGGTAGCGGGAGACGTAGGGGTCTAGGGAGGTGAGGGGTTTGTAGGTGGTGGAGAGGTTTGGGTTGACTGGGTAGAGGGTTAGAACCACTTAGTTTAAGGAGTTGGGGAGATAGGAAGGCTTACAGAAGCCCCAGGGACTCTCATAGTTGGATAGGAAGGTGTCGCTGCTTCCGGTGTCCATAGTAGCCATGACAGTTTGAGGAGGCGTTCCGATGGTGAGGTTGACGGTGTATCCGCTCTTCCCATAATTTAAGAGCTTGGTCAGAGGAAGGGAGATGTGAGCCTCTGCCCATGGCAGTAAGCTCATTGCCATGTAGAGTAGTAAGAAACTGGATCTCATGACGATCGAGAGGGCAAGTGTGAATGAAAACTAAGGACTATACTGATTGAGGAGCTCGAAGTGGATGAAGGCTTGATGAAGATGGGGAGTATATGTTTCTTTGCCGTCCCTTTATATTTCAACTTCATAATTACCACTCGGCGACTTTGTCATGGTCAAATCTCTCAGCCTCAATCAACCAACTTGAAATTGATTCGTTCCTGACGATCATTGAGTGAACTCGTTGGCCTTACCATGCTGCGAGAAAATGCGAACTGCTACCAATGATAGATACCACATACAAGCCCCATATCTATCCCTAAGCGATAACTGGACGTCATCATCTAGGCAAAAGGGAGACGCAGTCGAACGCTGACTTCTCTAAAGGGTTTAGTATTCGCAATCTCTGAAGAACAAGTTCGAATTTTGCTGAGGCTGAACGTGTATGCCTGTCAGAGACTAGGAAGAATCTGAAGTCATCTGCTAATAATCTCTTCATACGAATGAGGCTTCGCTATGTATCACGTAAGAAAAGTGCGAGAAATGATGTTGAACTTACTCGAAGAGTCTTAGCGTGGATTCCTCTTGTAGTTTAGCGCAGCGAGTTCGGGTGGACCTCGAAGCATGTTCTTGATTCTCTCCGATTCCTCGGCCTCTCTCACCTGTGAGCCTGTTGATCTCGTGGCTCACGCGATGCCCGCGTTATATCCTGTCCGATTTCCTCTGTTCGTCCTTGTGAACTCGCTGCTCACGTGCTGCCCGCGATACTCACGTGCTGCCCGCGATATTCACGTGCTGCCCGCGATATTCACGTGCTTCCCGCGATATTCACGTGCTGCCCGCAATATATCCACTATGCCGAACACAACTAATCTATTCACATCGCATGGAGTGCAATTGCAAACATATTGCAAATAGAACTATGTTACTATCTAATTGTATGTACTGTAGTAACTACGATAACTTCCTAGCATAAGTAGTTACCGCAGATATGAGCTGCATAACCATGCATTTAGTTCCGACTTCAGTAATTCAATACCCCTATTGATACGGTCAATGTCTTTGGTTTGTGTACACAACCATGCTCGTGCCTTCTCCGTCGTGAGCTCAATGCCGGTCGTGTATGCCGCACCATCTGACGGAGTACGTATTCTTAGCCAGCTAGCCTACGGAGTATGGTACGGTTAGCTCGGCTACCTTGATATAGAACACGGTTCCTATACTTAGCCCACACAGTTCTACGGTACGGCTACGTAAGCCTCCACACACACAGAGTATATATACGGCGTACGTAGCCTAGATAGAGGACCATCCAATACATCACTTACCTCGTTCAATGCATTGTTTCACCTCCATCCTCACCATCGAACTCAATAGCACGTAGAGCAAAGCGATAAGCCGTTTCCTCAAAATGCCAGTGAAGTTCGACCTTGTCGCCGTTGGAAATACCGCAGCTATTGATGATACTGTTGGATTATGACAATCACCTACAGTAATCACTATCGGTAGCAAACAGGGCTTTCATGTACATAATATTTGCGTTCCACCAATGTTCAGATGCTACGGCCTGCAAACCAACAATGGCGGCGAGAATATGTTCTATAGAGCATCAACTGATTCGGCCAACACTCTACCCGTGTTGATCGAACGTTCGGACAACATGCCCGTTGTTTGTGATACAGATGAAAAGCATTTGCGACAGACCTAATTGAGCCTCACGTCTTCAAACTTTTAGTGATTCGCATCATTCACTAGAAATTCCTTTCCTCCATATCCACCACCTGCGCTCGTTCTCACTGCTCATAATCAAGCCTTCTCAAAACGCCCTTCACTCGAATGTTGAACCACCATCATCCGTCTTCCACCCAACTTCGACTCCACCACTCTGTTCCTCCCTCTGCGCTTTTACTCCTTCCCATCAAAGCTCTCCTCGAAAGCTGTTAACGTTCCTCCACCAGACCATTTCTTGTTCGCATTGTGGAATTTACAGACTCTGTTAGCTTGCAGGCCGTAGCATCTGAACATTGACAGAACGCGACATTATGTACATGAAAGCGCCCTGTTTGCTACCGGCAGTGATTGCTGTTGGTGATTGCCATAATCCAACAGACTCCTACGAAACTCTTCCCACCAGCCGGTAGATCCCCTGAGAGGGTGGGAAGGTTTCGCGAGAGTCTATCAAAACTGCAAGTTCGAGCTCTGTCTTTGTCTGGGTTGGCTCCCGGGGGCGAGGAGGAGCTTTTATAGTTAGTGGGAGGCTGGGCCTTGGGAGGCGACACGTGGGGGACACGTGCTTTTGATAGAGGCCCATGGGGTCCAGCGCCATCTTTTTCTGAAAACACGCACGTTGAGCCCGCGTTGCTTCGCATTGTCACTTCTCCTTTGGACTACTACTGGCGACCAATTGGAGTCGTGCGAATTCTACAAAGGCCAAACTTCGTTCAACTGACTCCAACCGGGTACGCGAGCCTAGACCCATTGAGGAAATTGTCGTGACAGGCGGAGGCCTCAATCGGGCACGAACATCATGAATGATCGTTGGGAGAGTAGAAGAAGTCATATGAATCTGACGAAGTTACAAATCGAGTATCTCAATGTAGGAAGGAATCACCAGAAGAAACTCGTTGACCTTTTGCCGTCGCGAAAGCGTGCAGATATCGATATGGGTGGTCTATCGCAAGACTGGAGCCCTCATCAAGAAGGATATTTTTTGATATGTCCGAAACCTGGAAAGGTTTGAGGATAAGATGACGAAACGAAATCTTAATCACAGATGAATGCTCTCTTGAAACGTGGTTTTCTGGTAGACAGGAAAAGTGCTCTGGTCATTAGACTTTGGGGTCTGCTGGTATTCGATGCTGGGCGTGACGCTTCATTTTTCTCCACGGATGGACTGTGAGAATTATATGACTCGAGGTCAGCAAAAAAGTTCAATACATGGGTGAAGAGCAGCTGAAGATGTCAACGTTGAGGTGAGCTTGGTGTTCCGTGCCACGGAAATATACCCTGCCCTGCTAGCTCGTAGCATCATTTCCCTGCTAGTTCGTCTGGCGGAGCAGCTCGTCCAATTAGAAGCCGAGTCTTAAGGGAAAAAGCAGTCCGGGTGAAGCTCAACCTTGGGACGTCCGGGGTTGGCTCTCTTCTCCGTCCTCGACACCTTTCAAATGCCAAGACCTGCCCGTCCAGGAGATTATCTTTGATCACGTGCTAAATTCCCTCGTGTGCGTACACGCCTGTCTATCATTGACTTAGATGCAAAATGGGAACTGAACGATCGATTCTATGCTCTAGGGTGGTCTTTCAGCTCCAAGACGCAGCGTGTGCGCCGAAGTTGAAGTTGAGGGCATGCAAAGGCTGGTGGAAAAGTTGCATGTGCCGGCCGGGCCAACCGGAACCACATGACGCAGCCGCCTCGGATCAGATACGAAATATTCACGCAGCGCTAACGACGGATCAGATAACTTTATTTGTCGTAGCGATGTGGGGCCTAACGGTGAATGGATGTATCACAATCACGAATCTTGGTCCTCCTGACGCGAAATTGAGGAAGCCCTTGGCACTACATGCTCCAGCGTCCCCCATTCTCCAAAACTAGCTATCTCTGTGCGTGTCCTAATGTCTGTTTGTTAGTGATATAACAAACTTCATCGGAATGTCTTCGGATAGCACGTGAAGGCCCGATGAATTTCTTATACACATACCCAGGACGATGAACACCATCCGTAAATGCCCATCCTCGGGCTCGCATTTGCCGGCCCAACAGCCCCACCTCGCATTCGCAATTCCAATGGCGTTGATCCGACATCGGTCCGCATGACTGGTTCTGCTTAAGATCAGATAACCTCTCCCCGCCTTTCGAGCCTGTTGTCCTCCTTCCCCCTTTCTCTTTATCAGATCTTTCTATATCCCCGAAATGCATCTCCCAGAAGTGTCACGTGACTCCGTGCCTGGTCTTGGCCATGCTACCACCCGACTCCCGCATCGGATCCTAATCATCGGCGGTGCTTATGGCGGGCTCATGGCCGCGCTGAACTTGCTGAGTTTGGCGAAGGGCAATGCGAATCGGCCGAGTGCATATCCATTGCCTGATCTGCAGAAGAAGTTGTCGAGGAGGGGAGTGCATATCACCGTGTTGGACCAACGGGATGGCATTTGTATGATTGACTTTCTTTCATTTAGTCTAGTAACAATACATGGACTTACTTTCCACAGTCCATTCCGTCGGCGCCCCTCTCGCCCACGTGTCCGAGAAAGCCTCGCCAGTCATGTGGAAGCCCTTCAAATCCTTCCACGAGCTCCAACACCTCAACCTCACCTTCAAGCAAGGCTCCGTCACAAAGATCGACTGCAAGTCCCGCACAGCCTGGTACACCGACATCCACGGCGTGGTCCAGACAGAGCCATACCACTACCTCATCCAAGCAACAGGCCTGAAGCGGAATTGGCCGATCGTCCCTCGCGCCCAATCCTGTAGCGATTACAACAAAGACGCCAGCACCCTCATCAACCAGATCAAGAACGCTAGACACAAGCGTGTTGCTGTTGTAGGCGGCGGCGCCGTGGGGATTGAGTTCGCTGGCGAAATCAAACACAACCACCCCGCGCTCCACGTCACGCTCATCCACTCCCGCGCTGAGCTTTTATCCGCTGAGCCGCTCCCAGCTGAGTTCAAAGACCGCGCTAAGATGCTGCTTAAAGAGCTGGGCGTCGAGGTCATCACGGGGAACCGGGCCACCGTGGAAGAGCAGTCAGAGGGGCACTACCTCATTACTCTCACCAACGGGACGACTATAACGGCGGGTGCTGTGATTAATGCGACGGCTAAACATCTCCCGACGACAGACTGTCTACCCCGGGAGGCGGTTGATGAGGAGGGATTTGTTAAGGTGACGCCTACGTGAGCTTACCCCCCCTTTTTGACATCTGAGCTTTCCGCTAATAACAACGATAGCCTCACCTTCCCCACTTCTGTCCCCAACTCCACAGCCCACTACGCCATCGGCGACGTCTGCGCCTGGAGCGGGATTCGACGAGCCGGCGGTGCCATGGTAATGGGCCAACTCGCCGCAACCAATCTCTTCGCCTCCATTTTGACTTCCGAAGACCCGGATTTCGCTCCAGAACACGCCGAGCTGCCCGAGTTCCCCGCTGTGATGGGCTTGGCGGTGGGCGATCAGGCGATTGTCTACTCGGCGGGGACGGGGGTGGAATATGGAAAGAAGACGATGGAGGTGATGTTTGGGGAGGATTTGGGGTGGAATTGTGAGTTTTATTTATTTAATTGCAAAGGCGTGAACTCGAGCTGATTGTGTGACAGATTGCTTGAAGTATATGGGGTTGGCGGATGAGGAGGTGAAGGTTGAGGTGCTTGAGGAGGTTCAGGAGAAGGTTGAGAAGATTGAGTTGTTGGAGGTGAGAGATGAAAATTCGAGGCAAGCTGTGGCTGTTTAGATGGTTTCTAAAATACTCCCAAAGATACAATGGCTCGATACCGGGAAGTACATCTTCATTCGATTAGCGATCTTGCGATGTTAAATCAAGTAGCTTTGATTGGTATCAAAATGGGCTCTAATTGAAGAGTTCTGGAGAAAAAGTATATACGTGAAAATAGATATTCAAACTTTGTGAATGCCATGATGCATCAGACCAATCCAGGCCAGCCGTAAAAAGACAAAAGAGATGCGCCGAACCTATGCAAATCCGCGCTTGAAGATATATGAATCCGAAATCATGGACCTGCCATGGTCACTCGAGAACCATGCTCTGTAGAATTTCTCTAGTTCTTCGGCCCCTTCGCCTTCTTCTCCTCACTCTTGAACCATTTCGCTAGCTCCTGCAGCCACTTCTGGAACTCCGCCCACCAGTTCTTGCTATTCGTCGGCGGGGCAACGGGAGGTGCGGACGTCGGTGTAGACGTCGGGACGGCGCCGTTGCCGCCGTAGCCGCCGATTGTGCGCGAAAATGTCACGAGGGTTGAGTGTGGTACTAGCGAGGACGGGAGAGTAAAGTGTGGGATGCTGATTGTGGGGCTCGAGAATCCAGAAACGCTAGAGCTGACTGCAGTGGGCGAAAGCTTCGTGGTGGCGTAAGCCCCTGAAGACGAGACGGTGCTAGAAATGGGAGCGACTACGCTCGAGACGCCAGTACCGATTGGAAAAAGAACGGTGGACGAGACACTGACGACAGCTGAGACAGTGTCCAGGGACGTGCTAGGCACCGTTGGAGCAAGGGAATAGCTAACGCTCAGACTGATGGAGCTCGTGGGAGCTGGCGGTGCAAGGGGGAATCCAGAGCTTGCGGTAATGGTGGGAAATCCAGTTCCAATGGGCCCGGTAGCGTCAGGACCCGTGAAATAAGCAAAGGAAGAGGAAACAAAAGTCGGGAACAAGTCGGTGGTGTCAGTGGTGGGAGATCCAGTTCCAATGGGTCCAGTCGCGCCGGGCCCCGTGAAATAAGAGAAGGCAGAGGGAACAAAGGTTGGGAACAAGTCGGTAGTGTCAGTAGTGAGGGAAGCTAGCGGGCAGACCGTCGTGTAAATCGGGATTACAGAGGTAATCACGTGAGTCGACTGAGCTGTAGTCTTAGTAATCACCGTCGTAGTGTAGACTACAGACGTTGTCCAGACAGTCGTGTCGGGGCTTCCGGCCGAGCTTGATGGTGTGCCAATCGGTGTAATCGCGAGTGAACCGCTGCTGAGAGGGGAAATCTCGGTGGTAGAAGGTATGGGAAGTCCTGTAACGGCAATCTCGGTTGAGGACGGAATGGCCACAGTAGACGACAATTCAGTGGCCGCAAGCGACGACGATGGCACAACGGTAGGAGTAATACCCGTTAAGAACGTCGGTATCTGTTGAGTTGAAACCGAGGACGGCGCCAGAGAGTAGCTGATCGTCAAGTTTGAGCCGGCGGTTGGTACTGGGAAGGAAGCTCCTCCGGACCCGGTGGGTACATACGAAGGGAACGGGAAAGGAGGAGGGGACATAGGCGCAGTTCCTAGAGACGGTGTGATCAATGAGCTTGATGGGAATGCTAGCATGGTGGTCGCGGAGCTTGTAGGCGAAAGCTCGGTTGTCGATTGTGGAGGAAGTGTGAACGAGATTGTGTAGTTCGAAGATGCGCTGGAGGAAGACACTGCGGTGGCCCCAGTTGATGATGAAGGATAAACCGCAGTACCCGTCGATGGCAGAGGAGTGAATGGGACTGTAAAGTTCACACCTGGTCCGGTGCCAGACGGCACCAAGACGGTCGAAGAGGATGAGGAAGGCGACGGCAGCGAGGTCGGGACTGTAGAGCTGCTGGAAGCTACACTGATCACAGTGCTAGATTCAACTGGTGGAGTGACCGTGGTTACAAAGAAGGTAAAGCTGAAGCTGGAGCTAGTGGGACTTGAAGCACCAGTGATCTCAGTAGGTGACAGGTCGGTGGAAGTAAAGGCGGTCGATTCTGAGGCGGTTGGTGCTGAGATGGCCGCACTGCTCGACTGGGAAGGCTGACCATAGCCTTGTGGTAAAGGGCCAGCAACAGCGGCACCAATCTGGCTCGCGGCCACGAGTATCGAGAAGTTGTCTGAAAACTTCATTTTGACGAAAACGAATGGAAACTTTTTCTGACTGAAGATGGTACAAAGGTGGTGAAAAAGAGCGGCACTGCCTGGTAAACGAATGTAATAGACGCACAGAAAAGAATGTCGAGCCTGAAAAAAATGCTCGGTGAATCCAACAAAGAGAGGTCGAGAATGAGAGAGAAACCGGGAGGCCGGTCTAGGGTAGATATAGAAGGGATTGACTCCGGATTTGGCCCCATGGGCTCCTCTAATTCTATATCCAGGCATGATCGATGCCCCAAACACGAAATTGGTCAAGGATAATTTGTTTCTCGGGGGCTGCGCCTTCAAGGCCTACTCCGCGCAGACAACAGAGAACTGAAACTCTGGGCGTCGGTCCAAGCAGCGAGATCCCGGGTGGGCTCAAGATGAGCACAAGGATGTGCCGACGCAGACCCAGTCCGTGGACGAGTCCAGGCTTGAATCAAACGGTGGAAGAAAGCCGACTGCAGCGTCGTCAATGTCCATCCTGGACCTGATGCTGTGGGCAACGACATCTGAGAGTGTCTCGCAGGTTGGGCTCGAACGTGACAGAAGACTTGAAACTCATCATAACAGCCGTCAGCAGCAGCAGAGACAAGGCTGTTCAACGGCGTTAGCTCAAGCCTTTTTCGCTTCAATCAAAGGCGGCGGTCGGATGCTGGGCTTGGATGGAGCGAGGGGAATGAAAGGAGTGAAGGATGAGCGCTGCCCCACCGTTTTCGCAAGCGGGCGGAGTCGCACCGAAACGCGCCCCGGACGCCACCACGGCCAAGTGATGCAGCACAAACAAATCTTCCCGAGCCAGCGACTCACGACCCTCAATTTCACGAAACAAGATCCGTGCAGTCGTACACCTCCATAGCCCTTTGATGAATCTGACGACTGACGTCCAGCCTGTTCTGGAGAGTGTGCTCACTGTCACGCTGACTTAGCCGGGGTGGTTCATGTATTCACTCGGCCCCAAAGCGAAGTACAAAAGAAACAAGGGTGATGCTAGAACAGTCGAAACGAGGTCCTACAAACGCTTCATGGATGCACTTCCCTCACAGGAGCCGTCCAGTACCGCCAATGTAAACTTATTATTAGCCAAGCTGCTGTTAGCTTCGTGAATCGCCAGGTACAATGTGCAATTAGTCCTCCAGTGCAGATATACCATAGCGTCTTGACTTCATCTTCCAAGCCATCCGTTTGACTATTCTTCAGAGTTGTGATTACTAGTGACGAGTATTTATTTAGCTAAGAACCGCAATTCGCTATCTATAGGTAGAGGTGCCCGGTGCATGAGATCATATGCATGAAGCTGATGGTTAGCAAACTTGGATAGTTTAGTCCATTGGCGAGCTTTCTGGGCCGAGACAAGACATGTGCTACATCAATCCCACGCCATCTCGATCCGTCTTCCATCAATCCATCTACGAGTCGAGCGCAAAGCAACGCTCAACACTCTCCCCATTATTCCCCCACCAATTCGGCATCAGGACCCCTTTTCCTGAGCTGAAGAATATAAATATCAACAACATGGCTATGTTGAACGCCGCATCGCAGGCCGCCGCAATCTGGAAGTTGTACCGTCGCCATGTCTCAAACCTCTTGCGGTAGAAGTACCGCATGCTGATGTATGCGACGATGAGGCGGCTCGTGTACCCCGTACTGAGATTGCCGTAAAATACGGACATACCTGACGCGAAAATGGTGATGTTCCAGAGGTGGAATTTCGCGCGCGGGAAGAGGCGATGTGCGATGTAGATGACGAGGGGAGCGCCGGCTCCAAAGAGGAACGCCCAAGGGAGAGGCTTGTATATGTGCTGAGCGAAAAGGCGTTTGGGGCCGACGAGAACGTATTGGACGGCGAGGGTGTTGTAAGAAGACAGGGATTGACCAGTCCATTGATTGAGAGGGCTTGGCGGAGTAAGTAGTGAGCTAGCAGAGGTAGAATATGGATTTTATTTACTCTTTCTTGTTGCCGAGAAGATATTCGCCCTTAGTTGACAAGACCCATCTAATGATACCATAGTTGATTGGTACACCGATCAACTCGCCAAATATCTGACTGAAAAAGAGATCTCGCGGGGGAACATGCATGTAGTGCCCGATCTTTTGGTCCTGTAGCATGTATTGTGCGCGGTACCTACGAAATCGTGGTTAGTTGACTCAAAAAAGGATATCGCGTGAAACTCACCAGATGTCGCCTGCTATCGCTCCATACGTTGAAGCACCCGCAGGATGCCTATGGCTCGCCCCAGCCTTGGAATTGATCATGTAGCCATATATCAGCTCGTTGAATGAGCCAATTGGGACTTGGTAGTTTGAGAGGGAGTACAGCCATGCGAACGGGAGGATCATAAATCCGGAAGTGGCTAGTGCCACAATAAATGTCCATATCGGGATGAAGAAAATCCCTTTAGCAAGAATCACAATTATAGTGATAAAAGACCCGAGAAACAAGATTGTGTACCACCATAACGGGACCTCCTTATACGCTCGTTGAAGAACATTGAGTCTATCTGGGTAGAGATGGTTAACGGACTCCGGACTTTGTCCCTTAGTCGCTGCCCGGGCCCTTAGCTTCTGGATCGTTTCACTAATTTTAGGCCATCCGAATAGAAGCATCCAGGTCAAGGCAGAGATATAAGAAGAGTAATCGAAGAAGAGAGCCCAAATTTGCTGGGTGCCTTTTTTTCACTTAGTACACATGGTAGAGCTAATAAGAAGAGGACATACCCATATAGGCGGGTCCATAGAATGCATAAGCCGTCTCGTTCATGGTGTTGTCTGGCCCTAATAAGGCTGCGACTGGATATCTGGTGCCATTTGCTAGGAAGAGACGGTTGGACATCAAACCTCCGTAATGTTAATATTAAAACTCTCAACAACGAATCTCTTGGGTCTGGCATCGAGGAAGAACGCACCATATTTGAAACCTCCGAGGCTACCCCACTTTGCTGCGGGCAGAAGAACCCAGCAGTTGAATGCGAAAGCCAGGAAGAGAACCACGCTAGTCCAGTATGGCATGACCATTGGATTTCCGTAAGCATTTGATATGTTAGACCAGTCCATAGTCAAGTTGAGAAGGCCCATGCCACCAATTCCCGCACCAATGAAATTGGCAACGGCGTTCTCCGGGGCAACCCAACACAGGAACGACAAAGAGCTGAAGAAGGGGAAGACGTATTCAGGGAGAAATTGCCAGAGTGTTACGCCTACTAGGACGGCAAAGAAGACGTGTTTTTGCTTCCGGCCAATTCTGGAGTTTGAGTTTGACGATTTGAGTGTCTCAAACAGAGCGGTCTGCATAAGCGATTGTGGCCAGATGTAGATAGGGTCGTAGATGAGGAATTGCCTAGCAAGGGCTGCCATTGCGTATCCGAGATAGACGATAGCCCACATGAAGAATATACAAGCAGCCGCAGGAATCTTGTCACCGTAGTACAGCTCGGCCAGAGAGATGGCCGTCCATGCAGCGTTTGAAGTAGCGCCTGAGCTTGCCGTGACAGTGACAAGAACATGTTCTAGAAGGACGTTAATAGAGGAAGGGATTCGGGAGGCGAGATAGGCCCATACCTTTGGCATTCCAGGGGCCGGGATTGAGACTGAAGCTGAATTTGGTGAATGGTACTCGAATCGTCTTCGCAGGCAGTATACGAGCAAGCCACAGGCCAACGTAATGACAGGCTACAAATCGTAAGCAATCCGGCTGGCCCACCCCATAGACTCCATAATACGTACCCACTTGCACAAAAAGGACGCTGTAAGGAGATGCCGTCGTCCGATAATATCCCATCTGATACAGCACCGCTCCTGGAGAGATGAAAAGAACTGTAAGGAGGAAGTACCGGAACGTAATAGTCGGCGTGGTTGGATCATCCTCCAGACTTACAATCCGGCGGACTTGTAGTGGGAGCGCGCGGACATCGGGTTCGAGGTCTTCCTCTGCTTCATCCTTGTGAGTGGGGTCGTTTCGATCAATGCCAACCTCGGAGTCAAGCTTCTCGTTGCCAGTCTCAACGGGCGCCTTTGTACTGGAAGGGCTGGACGGACTGGGCTGAATGGTGTCTTCTGGCGTATCGTCGCTCGCCGTCGGCTTCCTCTGGAAGCGCCTTACGAGGGACGCCATGTCGAGTCGCTGCAGAGATTACTGCAGGAACTACACTCGGTGTAGGTTTAGAGGCTGTACCGCTCAGCGCAGGCAAGTGATGTTGAGGAAGACAGGGTCCAATCACGCCTTCCCGCGCGTGGCATTCATCCATTTTATCATTTCATAAAACCCATCGTATGTTTTGTTTTGTACGACATATCGCCCTGCAATCGCGCAAGACTTTCGTGCATCAATACGTGAGCATTGTTACAGTCGGTAAGCCTGGAGCTCGGGACTGGGGATAATTTGGGTGCTGTAACCTGCCTGTTTCAGCAAGTGATCTTCCATCTCTTAACCTACCGTTATTCGCAATCTAGTCCCATAATAACAGAATTTTCTCATTTGCCTGGTGCTAATTGTATGATACTCGCCTCAATAATATCCACGAAATATTTGAGCCTCTTACCTGCCATCCCTAAGGCGCATTCCAGAGACGCGAGCAGAGAATAGATTCTCAAACTTTAGCTGGCGCCAGCAGTCTCATAATGAAATATTTACATCGCTGCGTGACTCCATTATGCTCGCGAGACGATTTGCACGGCAAATACGCCTTACTAGGCTCGGAAGCCGTTCTCAATGAGGAGACAGGATGAGCCCACGCGGACGGATCGGTACGTGGAACATTGCCATGAGGCAGGGATAGGAACCGGGGATGCGATGCGCCGTGTCCCAACAAGCATCGGGATTAGAGTCCAAAAGTTCTAGCCTTCAGGCTTTTCTCCCGTTAACGGTTCTTGGCGCCTAGAGACGGACATGTGGTAACTGTGGTAGGTGGTGGATATTCACTCCCGGAGCAAGAGAGAAGTGTACTGGTGGCAAGATTTTGACAGATTTAGACGTAGGTAGAGAGCTCACGAAGTCACTCAAACATTGATAAGCGATCTCGCCGTTCCTATATCTGAGAAGGTGTGCATGCATTGAAATGGACTCTGGATAAGGTTGAGATGGAAGGGCTGAAAAGGCTTGGTTCCCAGCTATTGTGTTTTGGCGTCCCGTAGAATAAGTAGTTTCAGCATTGATTAGGACCTTTTCGTGGGGATTCATACCAGTTGATCCCCTACCAAAGTTCCTAACATGATTGCCGCGTGAAAGAACTCCACTCAGGCGTCTCCTTCGTATATCACTATTCGTACACGCAGAAAATATGGCGAGGACTGTGCTTGTAGACGTTCGTATGCCCGGAGAGTACGTAACTGGATTCCTAGGCTCGGCCATCAACATCGAATATCAGGACATCAGCCAGCTTGCTCAACGTGCCAGCAAGACAGATGAGATAACACTTTATTGCCGCTCTGGCCGTCGATCTGGAATCGCTCGTGAGACTCTCAAGTCGTTGGGTTTCGAGAATGTGCGCGATATCGGCGGATTGGAAGAGGCCAGAGAAACACTCCGAAAGGAAGAAATTCAGCGATCTCACGTATCAACCAAAGGCATCGCCTCAAAAGAGTCTTTAGGCGGCTCTTGGAGCAAGCTACTAGATGGACTGAAGGCTGACACCGACGAGCGATGAAGGGAGGCCAGAAAGTCACGTGCGGTGTAGTCACGTGTGCGGAGGACGCCGGCGTTGTTGACCTGTCCCTCCGCATTGTTTTGACGCGTCCAGCAACCAACTCCAGCCCGCCCACACCGCCGCCATGAGGGTCGTCGAAGTAGTCATAGACGTAAGTGAGGTTCATTAGTCTGGAGAGCAGCTGCTAACTGTTTCCAGGGTTTCAAATCGTACGCCGTCCGCACGGTAATCTCAGGATGGTGAGTACCAATCTAACCCACAACAATCACACTTCTGACAGCGCCAAGGGACGAGAGCTTCAATGCAGTCACCGGCCTCAACGGCAGCGGTAAATCCAACATTCTCGATTCGATATGCTTCGTTCTCGGTATCACCAACATGAGCACTGTTCGCGCTCAGAATTTGCAGGTATGGCTTCTTAGGCTACAAATCTGGCGGAGCACAGTCTCTGACAACTTGCAGGACCTCATATACAAGCGTGGTCAAGCCGGAGTGACCAAGGCCAGTGTTACCATCGTCTTCGACAACCGTGACAAGAAGAAGAGCCCCATTGGCTTCGAGGAATACGCACAAATCTCAGTGACGAGACAGATCGTGCTTGGGGGTACCAGTAAATACCTGATCAATGGGCACCGCGCGCAGCAACAAACCGTCCAGAACCTCTTCCAATCTGTCCAGCTCAACATCAACAATCCGAACTTCCTCATCATGCAAGGTCGCATCACCAAGGTGCTAAACATGAAACCCGTGGAAATACTTGCTATGATTGAGGAGGCTGCGGGAACGCGAATGTTTGAGGACAGACGAGATAAAGCGTTCAAGACGATGGCCAAGAAGGAAATGAAGGTTCAAGAGATCGCCGAATTGCTGCGCGACGAGATCGACCCCAAGCTAGACAAGCTTCGTCAGGAGAAACGGGCATTTCTAGACTTCCAGCAGACACAGAGCGACCTCGAGCGGCTCACTAGATTGGTGGTGGCCCACGACTACGTCCGATACAAAGGGAAACTACAACAGTCCGCAGATGACCTAGAGGCGAAGAAACAAAGGGCGAAGGATCTTGAGGGGTCTGCTGTGAGGCTCAAGAACGAGATTTCGTTCCTCCAGGAAGACATCAAGAAGGTCAAGGCCACCAGAGAGAAGGAGCTGCGCAAGGGTGGCAAGTTCCAGGCTTTGGAAGACGAAGTGAAGACTCATTCGCACGAGATTGTTCGCCTCAGTACTGTCTTGGACCTGAAAAAATCAAGCATGGCTGAAGAGGAAGATAGAAGGAAGAAGGTTGAGAAGAGCGTGAAAGAGCTAGAGACTCAATTGAAGCAGAAAACGGCAGTGTATGAGAAGCTCCAAGAAAAGTACAAGGCCGCACACGACGAATTAACCAAACAAACCGAGGAGGTCGAGAAGAAGGAAGAGCTCCTTCAAACCCTTCAGACCGGTGTAGCGTCTAAAGAAGGGCAAGAAAGCGGCTATCAAGGGCAACTTCAAGACGCAAGAAATCGTGTCAGCACTGCGGCGACAGAACAGGAGCAAGCAAAGTTGAAGATCACTCATCTTGAGAAGCGCATCAAGGAGGAGGAGCCTCGAGCGAAGAAGGCCAAGGATCAGAACTCGGGCCTTTTAAAGGATTTGGAGGCTCTCCGAGCACAGGCCAAAAAGCTCGAGGCCGATCTCGGAAAACTTGGATTCGAACCTGGAATGGAAGAAGACATGTACAAGCAGGAAACGGCTCTTCAGACTCGAATACGGGAGCTTCGACAACAAGCTGATGGCTTGAAGCGAAAAGTTGCCAACATTGACTTCAGTTACAGCGACCCCTCACCAAACTTTGATCGTTCGAAGGTTAAGGGCTTGGTAGCTCAGCTATTTACTCTTAATAAGGAGCACACGCGAGCAGGAACTGCGCTCGAGGTCTGCGCAGGTGGTCGCCTCTACAACGTAGTCGTAGACACTTCAGAGACCGGCAAGGAACTTCTCGATCACGGTAAACTAAAGAAGCGGGTTACCATTATCCCGTTGAACAAGATATCGGCATTCCGTGCATCTGCAGAGGTTGGTCAACTTTGGTCTCTGTGCTTCTAGACTCGATTAACAAATGTGACAGAAACTCGGTGCCGCTCAGAAAATTGCACCCGGAAAGGTCGACCTTGCGCTTGATCTGATAGGTTACGACGACGAAATCACCGCTGGTATGGAGTTCGTTTTCGGATCGACCTTCATTTGCGAGGATGCCGACACTGCTAAGCGAGTAACCTTCGATCCCGCAGTCCGGATGAAAAGCGTAACACTTGAAGGGGATGTGTACGACCCGTCCGGCACACTCTCTGGGGGCAGCGCGCCCCAGTCAAGCGGTGTACTTGTTACTCTACAGAAGCTCAATGACCTCACAAAGGACCTCACTGCCCAAGAAAAGAGTCTGACTACGCTGCAAACAACAATATCTCGAGAGAAGAAGAAGTTGGATGCTGCTCGGAAAACCAAGCAAGAACTTGACTTGAAGACTCATGAGATTAAGCTGACTGAGGAGCAAATCAGTAGCAATTCTTCTTCTTCGGTATGTCCCTCAGTCGTTGAAGCGGAGTATTCCACTAACACAGCGTAGATCATTCAAGCGGTCGAAGAAATGAAAGCTAACATAATCCAATTGAAGAAGGACATCGCCGATGCCAAAGCAAGACATGATGAGGCTTCGAAAGAGATCAAACGGATCGAGCGTGACATGAGCGAGTTTACGAACAATAAAGACAGCAAGCTTGCTGAGCTGCAATCAACGCTGGACAAGTTGAAGAAAACATTGAGCAAGAATTCTGCGTCAATCAAGCCGCTTCAGACAGAAATGCGGGAAGCCATGGTTGAGTCTGAGCAATGCGCCGGCGATCTTGCTGCGGCGCAAGAGCAACTGCAGGACACCCAGACTACTCTGGCGACGCAAAAAGAAGAGATCGATGCTCTTGTAGCCGAGCAAACTCACGTGAAGGTATAGTATCTATGTCTACCTCTTTCAGATATGTTCTAATAACATACTAGGATGCTCACGATCTCGCCCAAGCTCACCTTTCAGATGAACAGGCTAAGCTAACTGGATTTGATGATGAGTTACGAGCTTTAGAGGAGGCAAGTCGATCCAAATCCGCGCTCATCACCGAGGAGGGCCTTGAGCAACAAAAGCTTGGCCATCAGATCGAGAAGTTCCATAAAGAGCAAGAATCAGCTGCCCATACACTGAAGGCGCTCGAGAAGGAGCATGATTGGATTGCCGACGAGTGCGACAACTTTGGACGAGCAGGTTCGCCTTACGACTTCAAAGGCCAGAACATGGGCGAATGCAAGTCTACTTTGAAGAACCTTAAGGAACGCTTCCAAGGGATGAAAAACAAAATCAATCCGAAAGTCATGAACATGATAGACAGTGTGGAAAAGAAGGAGGTCAGTCTCAAAAACATGATGAGAACTGTCATCAAAGATAAGCGCAAAATCGAAGAGACGATTGTCAGCCTGGACGAGTACAAGAAAGAGGCCTTGCAGAAAACATGGGAAAAGGTCAATGGCGATTTCGGCAATATCTTCAACGAACTACTCCCTGGTAGTTTTGCGAAACTCGATCCACCAGAGGGCAAGTCGATCTCAGATGGGCTGGAAGTCAAGGTCTCCCTTGGCAAAGTATGGAAGCAGAGCTTGACAGAACTTAGTGGAGGTCAAAGGTGAGTCTCCGTAACGATCTACCCTGGAGGTAAATCTAACACTCAAGCAGGTCCCTAATTGCGCTCTCTCTCATCATGGCGCTTCTCCAATTCAAGCCAGCACCCATGTATATTCTGGACGAAGTGGACGCCGCACTAGATCTTTCACACACGCAAAACATCGGACGCCTTATCAAGACACGTTTCAAGGGCTCTCAATTCATTGTCGTTAGTCTGAAGGACGGCATGTTCCAAAACGCCAACCGGATATTTCGGACCAGATTCAGCGAGGGCACAAGTATCGTTCAAGCCCTGACGCCTGCAGATTTAAGGTGATACAGTGTGTTGCGTTTTCTATTCTCAGTATATGTTATATTGGAATGCAGTTGGGTAGGCTTACCGCAATTGGAGTCATGGGGGGTCGGTTAATTGCATAAGGACAGCGGCAGTCTGGTGTTGGTATTAATGTGTGAATAGTGTGGCTGTGGGTCATTATGACATTGACGACAACTTCAAGTATAGACTTTATGTGTTTGGATTTTTTCCAGCTCTTACTTTGATGTTCCGTCTCGTCTTCACTTTAAGAAGTACCCTAAGCAGGTGGCAAGGACTTCCTTCCCGATGTCGCTCCTTCTAGTCGGAGAAAGCCTCGCTGTTTCTTTACTTCCTCTCTCACTAACTGCTCGTCGCGTCCTCGAACTTCTACATCCTCTCCTTACCTGTACCCGCGCGCTCCATATCCATCTCCCCTTGGCCTCCTCCATTGCCTAAAATTCTTATTCAAGCGCATCGAACTTTACGACTTTGAGCTGTCACGGGGGCATGTCAGCCTTCGGAATCAGCCCAATTCTGGAATCCTCTCCAGCTCCCTTTACAACAGCATCTCGAGAGCCTATCAGTGCCGCACCAACAACAGACTATTTCCTTGCCGCAACATCCCCTTCCACGTCGGGCATTGATGGGGATGGACAGACAACACCGCAGATTCGGCGTTCGTCCGAAGCACGTTTCAAACAATGGCCGACAATCCATGAGCATATCTACCAAACACGGTCATCGGCAAAAATTCCAGGAACAGAGGTGCATCGTGAGAGCTACACCTTGGGAGATGCAACGGACAAAACATCAAGAAACGCAAGAGCCAGCAGTCCCACTGATATTCCTATCCGCAAGACGCCAAGCGTAGAACCATTTCCCCGACGGGATACGAGCGGGTCTCGGTTCACCCTTTCGCGACAAAGTACAAGTGCCTCTTCGATTAGCACTATGGCGCGGGGCATTGTAAAAGGCATCCCTGATCTCCGCATGTTTCCCGATACAGGCGATGAGATCAAACCAGCCCTGAAAAAGAAGAGGACGTTCTCCATTTTCTCTTCGAAGAAAGAAATACCAGACACTATGACATTGAGAAAGGAGAAAGAGACTCCTGACAAGTTGAAGAACGTTAAAAATGACGCTGAACCGCCCTCCAAAGGCAGCGTCAAAGACCGCCGCAACCTGGACGAGCATGGCAAGGCTCTTAAAATGGCTATGCCATCAGTAATGCCAGATCTCCCACCTCGATCACGAAGCCCAATATCCTCACAGACTTTCGTTGGCGCAGTCTGTCGTCCTCGAAGTCCCAAAACGCCTTTTCCCGTGGATATTGAACCATCCCATTACCTGGCTCCTGGAATCACATCGATCCCTGAGAGCGTCCGAATTGTCACTCCCAACGAAGACATAGTCAGAAACATGTATCATCAAAAGCCTCCTACAGATTCTCCGTCTTCAACTAGAGGAAACGTCCGACGGCCAGGGCATTTTCGAACTGCAAGTAACCGCTCAAGCGACCCCTCGGTTGGTAGTCCCGAACCCTCAAGGAAATACCCGTTAAGAGGGTGGCTTGGCCAATCACCAAGCGCGAAGGGTCCTGAAACTGGAGGCGCAGAGACGGACAGGTTCGACGAAGCGGCCGGTGCGGAATCAAAGCAAAGAGAAGACTCTAAGACATCTCTAGGTTCTGTATTCAAGTTTCCCCTGTCTCTGGTATCAGGCAGCAAGGTTGGCTCGCCTCTCAACCAGCCCAAACCAGAGAACCTGACCAAACCGATCAAACGTGCCTCCATCAGCAACGCAGTTGCCGCTGGCTATAAGCATAGCCCCGTTACTATTCGCCGCTTGTTCTCGCGCTCAGATCGCTCAGCACAGGGCCCGAAGACCCCTCCTTCCCTCTCCACGCCGGTTTCAGTAGATCGCGAGTTCAATCCATTCAAGTTCAGTCCACCAGAAGCCGTCCGCATACCAACGCCGCCGCCCTCGTTCGACACCGTCAAGTTTGACACGGGAGACTTGTTCTACGACACCCAGCGCAGGGCGGCTCCGAAGGATATTAGCAAGCAAGGCGGGGTCTGGGACTCCGACACACTGCTCATGAGCCAGGCTCGCATTTTTGATACCAGTGGTAGTGAGGGCGACTCACCAAATGAAGGGCCGCCTCAGAGCTCGAATACGCCGCCACTGAATGCCTCGCAGCCGGCGGAATGGTTCAGGGTCCAGGCATTAGATGAGGGAGAAAACGACACGGGCAACTCCGGGAGGCTAGAAATGGGGGTGGAGGTGACTAGGGAGGAGTTTGACTGGATCGTGCCGGATCATCTGCCAGGGAGTCCGCTGTGTCCGCTAAGCCCGAAGCATCAGAGTGGCGGGATGGGTATATGTGTTTATCACGGACGGAATAAGACTCATAAGAGTGAAGCGGATTGGAGGGTCAGGGACTCCAAAGCGGGAATACCACGGTTTCAGTGAGGGTGCACGTGGTGGGATATGTTCTGTAATTGGATTGATTTGACATTCTGCTGTACTAATGGAGGTTAGACAACTGCAAGGCCCATCCAATGTGGAAGCCGGTAAATGCGGAGTAGACCTAGATTTAACATCAGTCTTCCTTTAGCCTTTGAGTGCCTTCTCAAGGCTCAGCCTGAAAGCGTCCTGGTCTATGCCTCTCCCTATCACCACGATTTTCCCAACAGCAGAAGATGGAGAGTCGACCACCGTGGGCTCTCCAGACCGAGCGCTATTGCTCTCGTCTAGAAACTCGAAAACTTCGCGTACTCCTTGTAGCAGCTTCACCACTCCATTAGTCAGAACAATACGGCCTTTGATCCTGTGAACTTCGAAAGTCGACTGCTTTGATGAATCCGGCAACGGGAGTACCGATTCCCATAATGCTGACCGGAGCCATGCGTCGACTAAATCTAGTTTCTGAGGCCTAAGTATCGGTACTGGGAGTGATATTGTGGAAATGGTCTAGAGGCTTCAGTAAGTCTCCAGTTTAGTATATATATTGCTGAGAAAATGAATCTCACCGGATCCAGGTGACTATGTCCCTTGGCCGCAAACTCCAGTTCGTCCGCCCCAATGGAGTCGTAAGCATGTAGATCTAGTAGCACGCTTTCGAGTTGAGGAACCTGGCTTCGCTGCGTAACATGAATCTTCGCTAGTCCGTTGATAGACTGGATACGAGCACGAACGGTCTCAAGTTCGGAAGGGGTAACTAGATCAGTCTTGTTGATGACTATGACATCCGCATGGGATATCTGGAGATGCGCAGTCGTCAGCTCGTCGCCTTCGTGCTTGTGATCTTCAGTAGTGTCGTGGACTACAGTCTCAGCTGGTGCTTCGTCGAGGCTTTTGAGAATGTTCTTGGCGTCGACTAGTGTAACGATGCCATCAAGATAGATAGTGCTCCCGAGTCCTTCGTCGACCCAGAAGAGAGGTGCTATGTTGCCGGGGTCGGCGAGGCCGGTGGTTTCGAGAAGGATGTAGTCGAAGAAGCCGCGACGGTCCATGAGCGATTCTATGGCTGCGACGCCGGAGTCTCTATAGGCATTTGTTAGAGAATTGCTCAGATTATATTCGAGGTGGGAAACGGCGCTGATTGTCGTGACACATACTTCACAGAGCAGCATATACAGCCGTTAGCGAGGTCTAGCCATTCTTCCGCTTGCTGACCGTCTTTTGATACTGTGAGGGACTTTTCTATGTCGATAGCTGTGTTGAGAAAATAGCATTAGGAAGGGTACTCTATGAGAGCTCAGAGACAAGCCATACAATCACCAAACTCTGTATCCCACGGTTAGAGGCCTTCACTCCAGAGTATGTGCATGGGACGAACCATTCAGTATTACTGCAATCTTCTTCCCGTGGCGCTCCGTAAGGATGTAGTTCAAAAGCGTCGTTTTCCCAGCGCCAAGATAGCCTAGAACCTTAGTTGCTGAAACCGCAAACCGCATAGGAGCTCATACCTGTGATTATTGTGATGGGAACTTTTGTGACTGATACCTCGTTGACTTCAGTCTCAAGGCCGGTGTCATCTTGTCCCGAGGCTACGAGGAGAGGTGGTGCCTCATCTTCGTCCAGATCGAGGCTCATAGTAAACTCTTTACTATTGTCTGTACAACGTATCAAAATGCTGATATGGTAGTTACGGATGTCGATATTTAAACCTTCGCGGAGCGGTTAGAACCGAGAAGATTTATTAACAGATTTGATAAAGAGTGGCGAGGAATTCAGGAAATTGATTGGAGATGAACGGTTGAGACATTTGAGTGAAATGATGATGGACAAGAGCTGAATCTTGACTAGAAACAGGAATATATACTAATAACGCGAAAATTGTGGAGACGCTTCGAGAACGCCGCTTCAAGACTGCGGAATTTGCTCCAAACCGCAAAAGCTCGGTGTTGATGTTAAAAAGACATACATACATACCCTCAGAGCTGAGTAGCTTCCCCCACAACAACCAATAATTGGAAGATTACGCTGATGAGAGAGAAGCTTGCCCAGGTGACGTGAAGCCGGAGTGAAGAAAGAGTCTTCCCAAATTGAGCCTAGCGCTTTAGGCATCCTCAAACACCAACACCGGTAGTGAACTTCACAACACAAGCCTATCTCCAAGCCGACACCGTGTAACGAGTACGAGAATGATGGCAGCATTGTCTCCCTCGAGCTCGCCTCGTCTACCAAGCCCGCCCCCAATCGCAGAAGACCAGATAGGACCGAAGTCACCAACAGGCGCCCAAGCCGAACAACAGGCCAAGCTGTTCAGCATAGTAGACCATGGCGCGTCTAGGAGGATACGACCGGGAACAAAGGCGGAGGATATGACTGAAGGCCCTCCTCTGGTGGACTTGACAGAAGTACGTTAGCGATCTGGGAAGGCTGAACTCTGAAGGAACCGCCGCAACACAACATCATAGCAGATTAAGGAGCTCCAAGCTGATACGATTTTCTAGATAGACTCCGCCTTCCAGCTGACCGAGCACCTCAAAGCCCTCCACAATGTCCTCACGCATCCGATAGGCACAAACACTACAATTCCCATCGACAAGACCATGGCTACGCGGCTCGCCCACCCCCCGGAGGGCGTCGATAAGTCGCTGTGGCTCTACGAACTCTGCCGCTTCCTCACGCAGAAAGCAAACTCGATCATCATCGCCCTCTTCTCCGACAGCCCGCCCTGCTCCTCCCACACCTGCCCCGAGATGCGCGCCTCGGAATGGCAATATCTCTGCGCGGTTCACGACCCACCCAAGTCGTGCTGCGCAATCGACTACTGCTGCCATACACTCGACTGGGCCGCTAATACGCTCACATCGCCCAAACACTTCCCATCGCGGTTGGCGCTTGGGACTGAGGCTAGCACGGCGCATCAGCAGGTGCGACAGCTTACCAATATATTTAGAAGGGTCTACCGCATCTTTGCACACGCGTGGTTCCAGCACCGAGAGGTGTTCTGGAAAGTTGAGAGCCGGACAGGCCTCTATATCTTCTTCAAGACGGTCTGCGACGTCTACAGCTTGATTCCAGAGGATAACTTTACCATTCCGCCGGACGCGGAAGGAGTGGAGTCGACGTCCACGGCGGCGCCAAGCACGGTTGCGTCAATATACGTGCGGGACGATGAGAACAGGGTCGTGGACGAAGAGAAGCTAGAGCCGCCTGCTTCGGAAAAGGAAACGCAACCCGGAAACACTACAAAGCGCATGCACAGACACACCCCGTCGGTCGGTGTGACGGTCGTTTCAACCGTTGTTGAGGAGAACGAGGATGAGGAAGAGAACCCAACAGCACAGAGACAAGCGGCCGCAGAACCGAAATCGGAACCAGATAACCGCCCCGTACCTGAGGAGCTAGAGCCAGGAGAGGAGCAAATCGAGCCGCCGACCCCCATGACGGCAATCGAAGCCTCGGGAGATCAAGACCAAGATCCTGCAGAGCCCGAAAACAAGGTGCAGCTTGCCCCAACGCCAGAACCCGAGCCAGAGGTCGTTGAAAACCCTGCCGCGGAGGCGGAACAGCAACCGCTGTCCGAGACGGCAGATCCGCTGCCGAAAGCGGAAGAACACGATGAGAGTGGGGTCGCAGACGCGGAACAAGCGCCTGTCGCACCAGTGGCGGCGGAAGCGGAGGACGAGAAGGGAGAGAAGGCCGAGGTCGTGGCAACGACAGTGGAGCATGTGGAGACGAAAGATGAGGCGGCTGAGGTGAAGACAGACGATGTGTGAGCTGTTCCTATTGCCCTCTTGGGATGGGGACATGTAATAGTATTACCGGGATGCTTGGTAGATGCAATGCTGTTACTAGGGATTCTAAGGTTGTGGCGCTTGAGCGCTTGATGAACATTCTTCGGAGCCTTTGATACCACGTCAAGTCAGCTTCTGGTATATAGAATGTTTTGTATAAGTACGGCATTGTTTGAGGGCTGATCACATCTTGTCTAGTCTAATGCGCGTTAGGCGTTTTTGTGTAATATGATGAGATTGTGATTCTAATCCACGCGTCCCCTTGTGTAATGTCCTGAATATACGCTTCTTCCCTGTAATTTTGAGTATTTTAGCATGATATGCTAGCAGGTCAGTATCCCAAGGCTGGAGAGGTAGGGTCATATCGTTAGTCTAGAGTTCTGAGGCAAAGTTTCCAAGAATACAGCATAATCAAACTCATTCATACCCTACAAACAGCGAAGTAGTGTATCCGTGGAATGTCCAGCTTCGCCTCCAGGGCATCCACTCTTAGCTGGAAACCAACTCCTTGAGCATGGAACAACAGCGCTAGTCTTACCATTCCCAGCGCTATGTTGCGCAATGCAAGAAGATTCGAATTGTCCTTAGAGCGGTGAAGAGTGTTCTCAGGCTCAGGTGTTCACATGCTGCACTTCCTGGTGCACAACACCACTTCGCAACATGCAGTACCGTTGCGTCATCCATGGATAGCGGATCAGCACCCATCCTTCCCGACCCCACTCTCCCCAGACTCGCTAAGCAGCGCAGCTGTGGACTCAGTGACTTCCGTTCTCAATCCGATTGCAGCAGGTTGCCACGTGCCATCCGCGAACCAGGGACCTCGCATCGATCGTCATCGCTCACGCGTTGCAAGCTACGTGGACAGTGCCACAGTGCCGTGCTGCGGGCGTGCGTTGCATGAGTGTGTCTGCGGGTGAAACCACGACGTTCTTCTTACGGGAAGTCGAGGCTGGCTTTACTCCATTAATCAAAGTTCTGGAGATGACTGCTGCTGCCGCTTGGCGTGATTGGCCGTCGACTTTAACCTTTCACAGTGGTGCTGAGGGGGACGGTCGGATTGGCTCGCCGCGGCGGGACAGCAGTTCGCCGTGCCGATGATCGGTGAGAGGGGCAGCGGAGGTTGCAGGGCGGCTGCGACGTGAGGCTGAAAGCGGATGGCGAGAGGGCTGCTGCGGGCTTTTCTGGCGTCGACCGACGGCTCGCACAATTGCTTCTTCTGGGCTGGGGCGCCGGTGCGGTGGTCTGCTGGGATGAGGCGCGCCAGGAGGCTGGAGGCGGGTCCCTGGGTTTGGGATGATGAGGTGGAGCTGCGTGTTGCGTCTTGGATGGATGAAGAAGGTGGACAAGGCCGTGATGCAGGGGAGCGCAGAGACTTTGGCGGACGCGAGCGCACGATGCAGCCGGGGGCGCGAGGGTGCTGCATGTTGCGCATGACGACGTCGGCGAGGTGCCTGGCGCTGCCGGATGAGGTGTTGCTCATGCTGTCTGGTGTGAGGTGTGCAGTAGCTGGCAAGTGCGGCTTCGACGTTCCGATGTGCCATCAACGCTCCATCAACTGCGGCTTGCCGTCTTGAGGCCAGTGGAGGCTACTGGAAGCGGTGCTGATGGAGCACGCTGGCGGAGCTGGGCTAGTTGGATGTTCCGCTGGGGTGTTGATTTATGGCTTTATCTGATCCTACATGCTTCCACCACCAGAGCCAGGATCGGAGGCGTAACGCAGCATTCAGCTCTCGTCCATGGCGCCCTCTCTCATTCTTGAGACGCCGTAGATTGCACGGGGCAGCGTCACGGAACTCGAAAATCATGTCGTCTGCAGCCAGGAGCAGGCAAGAGTTTTCTCGAGGTCGAGGATTCGCTGACAGACCGTGGCCTGGTCGCCCTCACGCTCGCTTTGGCGACGTCGCAGACGCCACACCAGCTTGCAGCCTCTGACAGCACCCCGGCCCGCAGGGAAGTCTGGGGTAAGAATGCCTGATTGGGCTGGGCAAAACGCCCTGCTGCTGGTAACGGGCCGGACTGGTAGGGGATCCGGTGTGTGGGCCAATTGCTGAGGGAAACACGCGCTGGTGTGACTGTCAGTTCAGACGCCGATGCAGATGCCGATGCTCGAGGCCCGAGGTGCTTTTGTTCGAGAACGAGAACCAGAACGCCTGGTCTGGCGGCTGGGGGAGCGGATTGCGGATGGGCGACCGCATGCCGGCAGCCGGGAGACATGCAGACTGCTCCTTTGTGACATGGAGAGGGGATGGACAGTCCATGGTGCCTCGTCGACGACGCCGTGCTCAAGGCCTGCAGCCCTGCAGGTGCAGGGTGCTTGGTGAGGGCGCTCAGGGCAGGAGAGCGGAGAGGTTGCAGCACGGCCATGCGAGGCGATATTGAGCTTCCTCGAGTTACGAGAAGCGTTGACAAAGCCCCCACGCGCGGCGACTTCTACTCTGAGGGGCCGCCAAGTCACGTGTAAGCCTTGTAGTGCTTCGCAGAATAGACAGCGCCTCGCTAAACTATGCATGCTGCGGACGCGCCAACAGGGTCGGTACCATCACTGCCCTATATTTCTACACCATACCATCAGATAATGCTGATAATTTTGGGGCGTATTCTTCTGTGGAGCGAAAAGCTACTCATGGCGTCTGAAAGCTTTTTCCTTGCTCTGTGTAGGAAAGATTTGGAAGTGTTTTCTGCAGTTCGGTTCGCCTTTGCCACCCGCCTGCCTCTCTTATTCCGCACACATGACATGAGCAACAGACTACCAGCTCCCCTCCATCGACGGTGCGAAACGCCCCCACGCCAATGCTCGTGACCTTGCTCACGCTTCTCCGCACTGGCCTCGTGTGGCTGCTCTGGGCTTCAACGGCAGACGCGGCACGGCTCACGAGAGACGACGCCGTTTGGTGGCCTTCTGCCTCTGCCTCCGCCCTTTTTTTGCGCCTGCTGAGGGGTGCGTCGAAAAGCTGTTCTTCGCATCGAGACACCGCAGAAGCGTGCAGGCCAGACTGTGCCTCTGCTCTACCCTTCGGCATACCCCAGACGGCGATCGCAGTGAGCAGTTATCGCGGCTGCGGCGGAGATCCCAAGCGCTGCAATAAATCGCAGGTCAGACTGCGCGCCGCCGCCTATATCCCGCAGCCTTGAGAAGGCCGCTGCCCCCATCCTTCTCGCCCTCTGTCTGCTGAATCCCACGCTCTTGGCCACCGCGAGCTCCCACGACGCTGCCACGCCTCGAGTGCCCTCGAACACTCTTCGCGGCGACGCCCATCATCCCGCTCTCCCCAGGCCGACGCCCGTGTCGCTGCAGGTCATCTAGCACCTTACGGAGCACTCCGCGACCCAAACCCCTCCACGCCCTACACCACCACACGCTTCCCTGACTATCCCGTGATCTCCGCTGCCATCGCCCCGGGGTGTTTGACAGCGTCTCGACTCGAGTTCCATCTGCTGCTGTGCAACCGCCGGACCACATACCTGGAGGATGCTCGCCGACGTCCGATAGCCTCAACCCCAAGACGACTGCAATCCCACTGCCCGCGACTCGTAAGCATTGCACGCGACCGCTTCCGCGCGAACACACCACAGGGAGCCCTCGGTGAGGTTACCTAGTCCTCGACCGGCTGCGACTCGGCGCATTGACGACCTACCATGACGGCGCAAATTCTTTCCATGCATACATCGCACGCGTCGGATTTTGGAAAGATGGACTCGATGCTCCCCCAGAAGATGGACACCTCCCAGGTCGAGCCGCCGACGCCCTCGTCGCCTGGCGAGAACCGCGGCCGCCGGCGCAACAGGGAGGATGGCGGAGACATCATGGACGGTGACAATGGCGAAGACGGCGGCGAGGCCGGTGGCTCCTCGAGGAAGCGCAGGAGGAGCCGCAAAGGCCTGGACAAGAAGTTTGAGTGCCCACACGAAGGCTGTGGAAAGAGCTATTCGAGGGCAGAGCATTTATACCGCCACCAGCTTAACCGTAAGTCTCTCTCCTTCCTTTTAGCAGACTTTACCCCCAGAAGTAAAGTGGATAGCAGGCCGGCGGCAGGCTTCAAGAGCCGCTCTCAGGGCAGCATATGTCTCGGGGAGGCGAGATGCTTCCCGCCGTTCGCGTGGAAAACACGTCTAACCTAGTTTCACAGACAATCCAAAGCAGATCTACCACTGCGACTTTCCGGAGTGCCACCGCTCCTTCGTCCGCCAGGACCTGTGTGCCCGCCACAAGGAGAGACACACGGCGCGAGGCTCGCAGCTGCTGCGCAAGGACACATTCATGCACAATATCAACCCCATTGTGACGGCCGCTATGGCGCCGAAGAACCAGCCAGGGCACCTTGGCAAGATGGTGAAGACCTCCCCCACGGCAAGAAGCCCCCTGAGGGATTTTAGGGCTCCCACTGACGCCCTGCAGATGCAGCAGGGACCACCGGATCGATCCTTCGCGATGCAGTCTCCTGCGTCTGCCGTGCCCAGCTCAGGCACTGCGGGTTCCGAGATCTCCCCGCCGCTGGACCCGACGCTGCACTCTCCAGCCTCTGATATAGCCGCGCGGCAGGTGCACAATCCCTTGAACCGCGCGCGGAGTGACGACAACTACCGTGGGCCTGATGCCAAGCCCTACGATATGGCCTCTCGCCCCCCCGGGACGTTTGGGCCGCCTCATCCACGGCAGTCGAGCTTTGGGTCCTTCAACAACGTCCGGCCTCAGGTCTCGCCGCATATGAGCAATGGGACCAACTTCTCGCGGCCCGATTTGCGGACCCAGACGTCGAACTTGACGTCTTACGGCTCGAACTCGCCATACAACTCGGCCACCACGCCCGCACAGTCTTACCCCACGTCGGCACCCGCCAACAGTTCGTACCCGTCACAGTCACCCTCGGGATACCAGACGCAGCAGAGCTTTCCACCGTTCTCCTCTCTGCCACCTCCAGAGTACGCAACTATGACCCAAGCTCCAGCGGCACGTGACCATGACACTTCGTCCTACAACGGCACCTCTGGGCCGACCCCAATGAGCGGAATGGAGAACACGGCCTCCGGAGACACGAGGATGAATGGCGTCTCTGAAGCGCAGTTCGTGGAGAACTTAACACCGTCGTATGCCATGCCCGTGTTTGGCGGCGACGGATACAGCCGCTCTCCTTTTGCCATGGCGGACGACTTCGCGGCGTGGCTGTTCAACGATTCCAACTCCTTCGGTGGTCCTGGCAACTCTCCGATGGGATATCCCGCTGGCGGCGGTGGTGTTGGAAACGCAATGGGCGGTTCGTCTCAGATTGGCCTGCAAGCACCGTACTTCAACTACGATCCCGTAGTAAGCGGTTACTATAACCAACCTGCACCTCCGCAGCATCCGATGGCTGTCAACAGTATTCTGGACACTAGCCTGCCAGAATCAGCGCTCTCGGAGGACAAGAGACAACAGTTGTTGGATCTTATCATGGGCCGATTCAACGAAACGGATCATGCGCCTGTCAAGAAGCAGAAAGACGAGATTTGCGATGGCAACAAAGACGACGACAATCATGTTCTCAGCCTGAACATGATGCAAACCTACATTGGCTCATTCTGGATTCACTTCCATCCGCAGCTGCCGATTTTGCATCGACCTACATTCAATGCGGCATCTTGCCCTGATCTCTTGCTGTTAGCCATGATGTCCTTGGGTGCGTCGTGCTTAGACAAGACCTACGGACATGAAAAAGCGCAAGCGTGCTCTCAGCTATCAAACTTCTTAGCGTGGCACTTGCGCTGGGAGATATTCGTAAGCATCAGATATCTACCGCTCCCTGTACTTTGACTGACTTTTGTCTGCAGATGGACGCAGATTTCCGCCCGCCAGCCAAGCTGTGGGTGTTCCAGGCACTTTTGTTACTTGAGATGTTCGAAAAGATGTACTCGACACGTCCGCTACATGAGAGAGCACATATACATCATGCCACCACGCTTACGCTGATGCGGAGAGGCTCTTCGTTAATTGGAAGGTCGGCCATGGATTCACCACCCAGCGTCAAGGACGCAAAGGTCGGGGTGAATGGCAGCTATCCTTCCGGGAGTCATACTCCAGACGAATGGTGGAACCATTGGATCACTAATGAGGCCACAAGACGAGCCGCATTTGCTGCCTTCGTCATGGACTCGATTCATGCAACTATGGTAAGTCGAATCCCTAATAGAGAGAGTAAGAGCCTTCACTAATCGAGCCAGTTTGGTCATTCCGCCGTTATGGTTGCTCACGAGATGCGGTTGCCACTGCCCTGTGATGAAGCACTTTGGTCTGCGACGAGCAGCTCAGAGGTTGGACGAGTAGAAGCCAGCCTCCACTCGAACGGCATCAAGCCCGTCACATTCCTAGACGGGTTGAAGAAGACGCTGAACGGAACTAGCGTGCGGACTAACAGTTTCGGAAGGACGATCCTCATGGCGGGTTTGTTGTCCGTCTCTTGGCATATGAACCAACGAGACCTTCAAGTCAGCAGCCTAGGTGTATCCCAGGCACTAGGCGGCCGCGACAAATGGCGAGGCTCCCTCACTCGAGCATTCGACTTCTGGAAACAGGACTTCGACACCTCCCTCGCAGGGCACAAAGACGGACCCAATGCATACCAGTCCTACCACCATTACGACGAGGACAACGTCTTTGAGAGTCGCACAGTTCTCCACCACATGGCTCACATGGCAATGCATGTCGATATCGTGGACTGCCAGATCTACGCTGGTGCCACAAGGTTACTAGGCCGATCCATAACGCCTCAAGACTACAACGGCGCTCAGCGGCGCATGAAGGAGACATGGGCGCCAACAGCTCGTGCCCGTGACGCGACATTCTACGCGCTCCAGTTCCTCTCCAAAGTCCTCGTGCCGGACGAAAGCAGCCACACCGCGTCGTCCACCGGTACGCTCCCGTTCGACTACAACGCTCGCGACGACTGTCTTCTGAATCGCCCCTGGGTGCTGTACTTCGCGACCCTCATTGTGTGGAGCTACGGCTACGCGCTCGACGGGCCGATCAAATCGGCGTATCGGTTGCCAACGCACGAAGACAAGGTGCGCGATATGCAGATCTTCCTACGCAGAGCTCTGCGCGATGTCCGGGCGCCAGATGATTTGGCTAAGATGCAGAACCGAAATGCGTGCTTGGGTCTACTCGTGCTTATGCGCGACATGTTCCGCAAGACGCGGTGGGAGTTGCTGCATGAGGCGAGCAATTTACTGACCAAGTGTATTGATATGCTCGTTCCGGGAGCGGGTATGTAAAAAGAAGGATTGGGTGCAGCGGAGGTGGGTAATCGATTTGTTAACTGGAGTTGGGTGTTCTGTTCTGTTGTACACTACTCATGTCTCTTTTATCTTTGGGAATGGTCGCGTATGTGGCGAGGATGATGCTTTTGCAGTCCGGAGGGGGTCTATGGTTGATGAAGAGCACGCGGGCAATGACGTGGATGTGGAAACACCTGTGAATGTTTGAAAGGTGGATTGTCTGAAATGGGAGGGTGCCGGTCTTTTCTGAGTGGTTTTATGAACTATACCCCACAACGCGAGGGTGGTGAGCGATATTTCTGTGTCCAATTTAGGGGGGTATATTTTTGAACTAAAAATATGAAGATGAGTGTATATAAAAAGCTGCTGCAGAGTTAAGCTGGGTTTGGACTGGTTGTGACTCGTGTTTGCTTGATGTCTGTGTGATTAAACCGTGACATGTCGAAGCCTATTAACTTTCCTTGCTACGGTCAGCTTCTAGTACGAAAGAACTGTAAATATCTTTCTTCCGAGACTAGCTGCGAGTTAAGTCAACTATACCAGTCAACAATCAGGAGAATTTGGATCATTCAGCTCACTCGAGTTCGTAGAAGCCTATCCTATTGTTCGTCTTTATCCGTTCGGGTTTGAATATCTCAGTTTCCAGCACCTTGAAAGATCGATCTTCTAATCACAGTATCCCGCCTAGCTAGTCCGTCGTATGCGTAAAGCTGAGCTCCGTAAAAACGCTGTATTGACCTTGCAGACTGTTCGATCCTCTCTGACCCAGCTGTCAGCCATTCAATTCTGTTTGTCCACTAGGGCCGGCGCAGCTGCATTCCTGTGTTCTTCCCCCTAGTTATGGCCAAAGCAGCACCCTCGTGGCTTTCGAACCTTCTATCTCTCAATTTACCTGTATTGTAGCTGATATACGGAGGCCTGCAGGTAGGATCCGGTCGACTTCTCGTTCTTCTCGTCAAGCCCCTTTGGTAACTTTATAAAGATAGGTCTACGCCGGTCGAGGCAGATGTTTACTGTGTATGGTTTGCGTGGAAAGAGGTCTGTTGGCTCTGTTCCCACTGTCGCTTCTGAGTCTTTGTTGCCAGCTGGTTATAATTTATTTCCTCGGTCTTTCCAAGGAGTAGACTGGATTGTGTGGTCTGGTCAACAAGGCAGGCCAGCGATAAGTGATCCCCCTTTTTGGTAGCTCCAGCCAATGCAATGTGTCTCCTTCGACTTTGCAGATGGTCTTGCTTTCTATGAGTAGTGTATTCTTTCGGGTTTCCCTTTAGTCTACCGTCCGATACTATCACCAGAACTATTCCCCGGGCCCTGAGCCGTCCCGAGATGACGGATTAACACAATCTGCTTCGCAGACTTCTCATTGTTGCCCAGTGGTATCTGGGGGTCCTCCTCCCCTAATTCCCAGCTCGCGCGACAGTTGAGAGGTTGTATCGATGGGTGTGGAGCAAAGGTGGTGCCGATGTCTTGAATGTTGTGGATGAAGCTTTCGCGGATATCCAGCGACTCTCCGGTGTTGTTGTCTCTATCCCCAGCTAGCCCGATTATTGTGAGTTCTTGTGTTGATGGATGAGGAGCGAAAGCGGTGCCGCAGGCCCTATAAAATAGAGGAAGCTCTCACTAACGCCCAGTGGACCCCAGATGCTGCCGTCCTCTGTTTTCCAGCTGTCCCAACGACCTTGAGTTCTTGTATCGATGTATGAGGAGGAAAGGAGGTTTTGGTGGCCCCAGGGTGATGGAGGTACGCTCGCTGATGTCCAGCGATCCCCGGACGTTGTTTTCTTCTGTTTCTAGCTGGCTCAACGATCTTCGGTTCTTGTACTAATGGATGAGGAGGAAAGGAGGTGTCGGCGGCAGCTGGGGAGCTTCTTGTGTGGATGTGTCGCCGCTGTTCTGGCCTATACCCGTTTGTCGTGGATGTTTGTCTTGTGGATGAGAAGTTCTTCTCGGCGGTCTTCCTATTGTAGACCCAAGAGTATCTGGATAAGCTGCGCGTTTAGCATCGTAAGTACAGCCACAAGAGCAATGGATTGAGATCTCTCTTGCGTTAGAGAAGCTGAATCGTCCCCCCCACGACGAGAGGACGTTGGCATCTGCCGGCTCTCCACGCACCCTGTACCATACGGAATTTATGGATCGTGCGGATCGAGGCGCTAGCTGCCGCGCCATGTCCAAGGGTCGTTGGTGTGGAGAGTGACAGGCATCCGTCGTGGGGGTAGCCGACGGAGGGACAAGCTTGAGCTCCTCCAACTCATGCGGAGAACAGGATGAACACTTCGAGACTCTGAGCGTAGACGCATCTCTGGAGACAGTGAAGCTGCACGCATCCATTCTGCACTGTCGTTTGAAGCTGTAGACAGGGCGCGATGCTTCAGGATGTCTCATATTGACGTGCATCTATCCGAGCACCCCGCCGTGCCCGCCTTGCCTTAGTCCCCCGCTTCAACTCTCCACCCTCTCCCTCATCCACCATCGTCAGAGCTTACACAACCTCGATACACCGCGCGTCCTTGAGTGTCTGGCTGAAGACAAGAGTCCCTCTTTGTCAGGAGTTAGCCTTAAGGGGCTGTTCGCGCACGATCCTCGGATTCAAAGCTTCTTGACCGTGACAACTACGTCCTCCTCCGACAGCAACAACTCATCTTTGCAGCCGTCATCTTCAAAGCTTCCGCGACAACAAGACTCTGCGCCTTCCTTGCTGTCTCGCCCTAGACAAGAACCTCTCCTCATAAGCGGACAAGCTTGAGGGGCCGTCAGCACGCAGTTCCCTGTCGTGAGCTTCCTCGCGCTGAAGACATCTCTCTCTCAACACCAGCAACTTCATCCCGCTGGCTAGCATCACCTCTTCAAGCTCGCCGACACTCTGACCACCCGAAACACCTCTCCTTGGTTTACGTAAGACTTCCCGGGCATCAGATAGTCTATCTCTCGCTCAGCGCCTCGAGGATTATCAGCTCCTGCGAACTTCATTCGAGCCGCGCCTAACGGCACGACGTCTCCTTATATCTGTTTCCTCGAGCCACACTGTGATCTTCGGACTTGGATAGCACGCCTTGTCTATTGAGACACGTCTTGGATAGCATATCATGACTTTTTGACACCGCAGGTATTGCGATCAACACTGGTAAGTTGACAAGCGCATCATCTCACAGCTCTTTCCACTCATTTAGTTTCTTTGACTGGAGTGCTGACGATGTCTTACAGAGATTCGGCTTCCAGAAACGACGCCTACGATTCAAATAACACTTGTCTCGGTTGGGCGCATCTCTCCTATTACACCCTCACATCCACAAAATACAATCCCATAATTCTCTTCGAAGTCCGCTAGCCTGAGCAATAAAGGAACAATGTCTCAATCAATGCTTGCATCCGCTACGTGGACCCGCCCTCTAACCCTACGCCCGGCGACACTCCCTCTCTCCATGGTCAGCGCTCAAGGCCGCTCTTTCTCACAAGTCAATCGTCTCCAAGGCAAAGAGTGGAGAAATGGTACGAGTAAGGGGTACATCTACAAGCCAAAGGATCTGATCGAGCCCAAATGGGATGAACTCCAGAAGATGATGAAGTGGCGGAGCTTGGCGTATAAGGAGTATTTCCAGGGTCTCTTTGGCAGCTCCAACCCGTTGATGGCAAAGCGAGAATGGTACCAATGGGTCAAAGCGACCCCGGACCGGAACATGAGAGACGAGATAAAGGCAAAAGAATTGGAAACCCTCCACCGCGAGGTCCAGGAAGCTGTCCGATTCGTTGAAGAGTTTGCTAACAACTATTCCAACCTATGCTCTCAAATCGCGCTCAAAAAGGTGGTCGAAGTGCTCAGTGGTAATGCTACTGGACAGGCACTCTTCGATGAGGATCATAAGGAAGGCGACCCCGTTCTAGAGGCTGAATTAGAGAGTCGGGTTCGAAGGTTCGTGGATGAGATGCTCAAGGCCGGGCGAGTTGCTGATGAGACGGGCGAACCCATGATGGGACCCAAATTTGAGCCGGTTTCCGAGCTTCGTAGACAATCACGAGAGAGGTACGGAAGCACCTTCAAGGAGCCGGAAGAGCTGGCAGAATACAAGAAGAAGTACTCTGATCTGATGGCTCCGGAAAAGGAGAAAGCGGAACCAACGGACCGTGTCTACGATCCGATATCTCAGCGGATGGTACCTGCGGCTGGGGGGGTGGGAAAGAGGGTGAAGGCCCCCGGAGAGGATGAACTGGCAGAGAGGGAGGTATGTAAAATCTCGAGGGTGGAAATTGAGAGATAAGAAATGCTAATTTTGACATACAGGAGGCGAAGAAGAAGGACCCCAACGAGGGCGAAGAGGGCGACAAAAATAAGGTTCGTTCGAATAATATATGCGCCAATACGCAGCATGATGACTACATGCTGCAAATTGAGCGCATGAAAAAGACATTAACATCCTGGACGAACTGGAAAACTGGAATGTCCGAGGCTTGTTCCTCGGCGCCAGCCAAAGCTAAAAATGACACAGTTCAAAGGCCATCACTAACGCAGTTCAACAGGGAGACTGAGATTGCGGGGAGTGGCCCCCGGGTGTTGGGGCGGGGGGAAGAGAGAGGAGGGGTGAATAGTGATCTGTGGGGGGTGGGTGGGCTGGCGAGGGGGAGCAATGGGAATCATGAAAAAAAACTGTACGATTTGACGAGAGACGTGAAGAATACGACGGACATTCCACAAACCCAAGGTAGCAGTTCCTGCTCGTCATCTCCCTCCGTGAATTCTGTTCCTAGTGCTTTGTCTTCTGAACCAGCAGCGCAGATTGGAGCTGTGTCTGCTGGTAAAGATACTGTGCTTGCAGATTCTGGGAGTCCCTCGATACCGAAATCGATTTCCAATTATGCTACCAAGGCCGCCGAGATATCCAAGGCCCTGGATACGCTGTCCTCGATGCAAAGAGACCAAGACAATGCTGGGGAGTCGGTCGCTTCGGTACCCCAATCCATCACCGATTTCAATGCCAAAATAGCCGAACTAAAGCGGGCTCTGGAGACCCTAGACCCCGTGCTCAGGCAGTCAAACAACAATTTACCTTCACCTGATTTAGACCCTCCGAAACCATCGCCGTTGCCAGCACCCCGATTACAGTCTGCTTTGGACCGAATAGCCTCAACACCGAAATCGAGGCCCAATATCTCAGAAAGTGAGGAATCTCTTGGTGCAGCGGCTGCACAGTCCAGGGGTCCCCCCGACTCAATACAGCATAAGCAGACAGTCAGTGTAGAGGACCCGATTTCGAGGCCTCCGACCTCTGACACAGAACCTCAACCCAAGATCGTTTACAAAGTCCTGGCCTACGACTCCGGCAACGACATCCTAACCACCTCCATCACCACAACGCCACCTCGACCCGGCTACCAGGAGTCCTCCCTCAGCTTGCCCGATGCGTTATCCATGCTCTCGAACCCGTCCAAATTCGTGCCTTATCTGCCTACAAATTTCGAGCCAGTCCTAGCCTCCGCGAATTTGCTTGTCCTACGCGAGACACCGGATATTGTGGCCCTCGAGGAGCCAATTGGGGACACTGGCAATGATATTGAGCCACCCCCGAACGTTCAGAAACAGGAACACCCGGATGTAAATCCCGTCGATGGCACAACCGCCCCGTTTCCAGAAGCCGCCGTCGGCAACTATGCGAGTCCGACTGGCTTCGTGAACTATAATCAGCTCTCGCCTGTTTCTGATGATCAGCCTCTCGATTCTGAGGCTGCTGCGCAGTTGAGGGGGAAAGGCCATGCGAATCAGCATGAAGAAGAAACTCACGAGAGAAATCGTGAGCGGTATGGAGGTGGACACCACCGTTATGGGAGAAGACGGCACGGGAGATGGCAGAGACGGGGACACGGTGGGGCCGCTTCAGTGACAAAGACGGCCATTTTGGGGGTCAGTGCTTGTTATATTGCCGGTGTGGTGGGAGAGGTTGTAGAGCCGCGGAGGTAAGGGATGGAGCCCATAAAGGGGCTTAGAAGGAGGTTTCTGGTGATATTTCACGTTCCCGCTATTAATGGTGGAACTTGTATGATTTGAGACGTGGGGTAGATCTCCAGCTCTGGGCAAGGGGTAATCTCGACTCTTTTATGTATTGGATACTGCGACAATGTAGATGAGGTGCTAGAACATTAGGTGTTGACACTTCTCTGCCACCCACTGACGAAAGTTGAAATGAGATGTAAAGTGCACACCGTCCGTCCTAAATCAAACTCGAGACTAAAAGATCGTAGCAACTTCTTTATTTTACTACCCTACACGACGGGGGTCTGTATCTAGATCGAAAAGGTAATGCGAAGGCTGGGGAGGTCCGAATCAAACCTAGAGCCTAGAGGCAATGTAATATCCGTGACCCGCGAAATTAGGCACGAGTCTTTTAACGTGATTTAGCACCTTTGTATCGCTGTTGGACATGCCCCGTATACTAATCTGAAGCCCAGAGGTAATGTATTAGACGTGAGTTTTCGTCATATTTTACACTACTTTGTCGCTGTCGGAGGAGCCTTGGAAGACCATCTGAATTTGGGCATAATGTAACGGTCGTGAAGCCGTAAATCAGGCGTGAGAATTCGGCACACTCGTTCAGCACTGTGGAGGTGCCCTGATAGTGTGTCTGAGATCCATATATAATGTAATATTTTTGAAGCGCTAAATCGGGTATGATGAGTATTATAGGATATTTTCGCCCTCGTCTACCACTGTTAGAAGTGCCCCGAAAGTCCGTCTAAGACATTTGTATGATGCAACGTTTGTGAAGCGCCAAATCGAGTGGGAGGATTATAGGTTACCTTTACACTCGTCTGTCACTGTCAGAGGTGCCCCGAAAGTCTGTCTGCAACTCATACATAACGTAACGTTCGTGAGGCGCCAAAGCGAGGGTGAGGATTCAGGATGTCTCCACACTTGTCTACCACTGTTAGAGATACCCTGGTTGTCTATTAGAGATAGTTACAGTGTAATGTAATGTTCGCGAAGCATAATATCGAGCATAAAGATTTAACGTTAATACTACGCCTGTTTGCCACCGTCCTGGGTCCTCTGGACGGCCATCAGAAAATACAAGGCAACGACACGTTCGTGAAGCGCCAAACGAGACGTCAGGATTTGACGAAGTTTGCGCCTTGGCTGATCACTGTGGGATGAGCGCTAAATAGCTAGTCGAAAACCGGAGGCCATGTTTCGTTCCGGGAGCACCAAATTAATCGTTAGGACTCAACGCTGGTCTCGGTCGTGGTATGCTGCTGCAGAAGCTGGACTATATCGTCATCGTGAAGTCGGAGGTGATAGTGAATTGGCAAGGCCAACATCAGATACGGGGAGTGGGGAGTGCTACGGTAGTTTTGTCAAATATAGGAATATTTAGGAATCTAGATGCCCGGTTGACAAAAGTCCACTACGCTGCCCCACTCTAGAATATCGAGCCCCGCTGTCCCACCTTTCTATTCGTCCCAGGTATTTGAGTTCTCATTCATCGTCCTCAACCAAGGCAGTTTTGGATGCGTTCGTGATTGCTACATTCTTTGGAATAGTATCTATATGGATAAATTTTCATTGTCCTTCAATCCGTTGTGGTCTAGGGGCTAGGATTTGCCGCTCTCATCGAGAGTCGTCACACTTGGTCAAGTGCCGGCAAGGCCCGGGTTCGATTCCCGGCGACGGAAGTAATTTTCGTGTTTTTTTTGCTCGTGGAGCAAGAGGTGAATGTAAGAAGTTCAGATGTATATAGGTTGGGTGGAGCTCTAGAGATATACTATTGTTCCTTTTTGACGTGGATAGGGGGCGGGAGAGACAAAGAAATTGGCTGCTGCTTGACCATGCTACTTTTCGATTGAGAGCATTACTACACTCTATATTCAGTGCTTTTAACCGGCTCTTGATGCACAGAACGACCCAGGAAGGAGTCGGTAATTGTATGCATTTGGAGGCATATTAGTGACTCTATTTCCGATTAAGTTAGGGCCGTATGGACGGCATATACTTTCCGGAGCGCAGGATACTGTAATCCTCGAAATGTCCAATACCTGGACTATTTCTAGTCCACGCCTTGCACCACAAAGAATCATCACTGCTGTGAGTGGAGGGTGCTTGCTTTTTTGTGTAGTAGGAATCCAAATTCAAGTCTTGCTTTTTGTCGATGACTTGCGTAGATGTGTATCACAATTGATCGCAACCTCTCATGAGATACCAATAGATTTCAAACTGTTAAGTACTCGTAAGAGATGCCACCAGACAGAGATATCGCAATCCAACCTTTTGGTCCTTTTAACCACCTCGAATGACTCACACAGCACGACCCCCATACACAAGTAAAGAAGTAGCAACTCGAAATAAGATAAATGGGACGAACCCCTTTGGTATCCTGACCTATCCAGCTATTCCTACCCTCCCAGTTCCACCACCCATAAGCCGTGAAGCCAACGCTCCACCTGTATAAGAGAAGAAAGAAAGTGAGCAGAGTGCTCATGGAAACAAGTAGCACAAAATACTTGCGCACTAAGAGGAGGCCAGTACATACCAGGTGCAGAAAACGCTCGGTACGCCGTTCGCCAGACTCCGGTGTCCCCAAACCAATAATCCAAATAAGCGCGCTTGAGTAAACACAGAACAAGGTAGACAGCAGGTTGTAGCCACAGAAAGCGTTGGTAGTGTTGTGAAGCTCTCTAGCCGAAGCCAGTTGAGATTCCATGAATGGCCGCTTTCCGACTCTCATCGGCACATTTGGTACAAAGGTGGCCTTCCACCCTGGAAACGCAAATCTTGAAACCCCGAGGATGAGGTGAGAGCAGAAAAGGGGAATAGAACAAACCTAAAGAATATCGTCGCTTCGCCATCGATCACCGCGCTCATCAAATCATCGACTCGTCAACATCCTACTACAAGCTGCCCCGGACGTTTCGTGGACAATACCCAGAATCGGAGATTCGTGTTTTGCTCATTCCAACGTAGAATAAGATGATAAAGGAAACCGTGCAGACGGCAGAGATTACCGCATTGCAGTCACGCTAAGAGTCAGCTTGGGATTCCGTTCGACTGCAATTGCTAGATCTTCGTCATTTTCGATTGGGTAGAACCGTTCTTCTCTCTCATCTCGGTACTCCACGACCAACTCTTCAGAACGACCCTCATCCGGCCTTTCCAGTGCCCTCCGTTCCTGCAGTTTTTTGTACAAGTCGTTGTATCGGAACGACTGTGGCATACGGATAACAACGCAGTTATCTTCTTCAAACCACACTTTAATTTTGAGTGCCGCGCTCGCCGACGTCGCCGAGTTCTGCGTCAGAGAGGACGTTTGGCGGAGCATTGGCGGTGCGAGATCCGATGTAGTTCGATAATGTTGCGGATTCTGAAGTTGCTGGCCCGACATAGACGCTTGGCCCCGTTGGTGGTTGGCCTGAGACGGATAGTTGGACGAATTGGGGTAGGCAGCTTGCGAATTTTGGGATGGAAGATGATCAGCGGAAGACTCCCGTGAAGCCCCTTGGGATGGATCGGAAGAGTGCTGCGAGCTTTGGGACATGCGGTACTCTTCTGCAGCAATTACATCTGGGTCGATCTCGTAGTCACCCTGGCGAGGAGCGAAGAATGTCTTGACTAGCGTCCCTTGTGTAATATGAGACCCTAGCTTAAGCAGATTCTTGATGTATTCGTCAAGATTCGCGCGGCGGCCGTTTGAGATATTGTCGGTAACGTAGGTGACTGGACCAGGCATGAAGGGCAGAGTTCGGTCGCCGGTGCCTGCTGTGCCGGCCTCCACTGGAAAGGCAGCAATCAGCTGGATTTGAAGGTCGTAGAAGTCCTGGTAGAGACGCTGCAGTTCCCAATGCCTCCCGTCTTCCATCTGGCACTCAATGATGAACCAGAAAATGTCGTCTGCGAAACAGTAACGAGGAACACACGCTTTGACGGGGGCTAGAAGGTTAGGATCGGAACCCCGATATTGCGGCTGGTTCTGATATGCGCTGGCGCTCCGAGAGTGTGATCCAGTCTAGAACCGTGGTCAGTTTTAACGGACAGGACATCTTAGACAAGCAACTTACCCCGGGAGTGACTTGGCCATTGCTGTCGTAGCCGGCTTGGTTCTTGCTTCCTAGACTCATTCGCTCCATTCCTTGTTGTAGCGACTGAGCGGAATTGGACTCGAGCTTCCCAAGCGGGATGCTGCCATTTTTGTAGTCAGCAGCCATCTTCTTCCACTCTTCAACCTTGGGTACTCCAGCCCTTTGAACGGCTTCCTGGGCATCGGGAACGGCTTGTCCGGTCGTCATATCTCGTATCTCGATGAAAGACACTGGGATCAAGCCGGGCCCTCCCAGGCGGGTAATGGGCTTCGCAACGAACCATTCCGGGTTGGATTGCGCAATGACGATGATGGCTTCCCCCTCCTTGGCCTCCAGCTCGTCGGGCCGCTCGGCTTTGAAGTCGTACATCACGATGCCATACACCATGGCCCCCACTCCCGCCCCCTTTCCCAGTGCCTTCGACATGCGCATCGGCTTCGGTCCGTCGTTCTCGGCGATGGCTGCGCCGGAAGCAGCAGGCGTCTTCTCGGCGTATCCGGAGTCGTGGCCCGCGCTGGGCTGGCTGGAGGGAATCGACTTGGTCGAGCTACCACTGTCCCGCACCGTCTTGCCAACCAGCTCGAAGTATGTCACAGGCACCAGGCCACGCGTGTTTTGCAGCGGGTTGCACGCCTCGTACCAATCGGGATCGTTCTCGCGGCCAACGACGTGCAGGAAGTCGCCCTGGGAGAAGCTCAGGTAGCCAGAACTCGGGCTCGAGTCGGGCGGCGTGTAGTCGTAGAGGGCTTTGATGACCTAGAGCGCCAGGCAGACATCAGCAGGAGTCGCAAGGCGCGACCTCGGGGCGCAAAGCGGGGCAGGCGGATTTTGCTGCAACTCACCTTCTTGGGCGGCACGATGGCGATTGCGTCCTTGGGTGGAATGGAGATGTGGTGCGGCTTGCTGTCGGCCTTGTCGCCCTTCATGGATCTTCGAAACTGCGGAGGACTCAGCACGCTGGCGCGGACGTGGGGGGGTTGGCTAGCGGGGGGCAGACATACCTTCACCATAGCGGTCCGGTGAGCGCGGAGTCGGCGGGCACTGCGACGGAATCAGGTCGGCGCGGTCTAGGGATGCTGCGCGATGCGTGGTGGTGTTGGAGAGGGCGAGAGGTGTGATGGAGGTCGAGTTGGGCGTGGTGAGGCGCGGCTGTGAGAGGCAGCCAGGATGAAAAGCTAAGATTGGCGTGCTTGGGCCGCAGAGGCAGGCCGCAGAGGCAGGCCGCGGTGGAAATGAACAGACGCCTGGACAGCGCGGACAAGGGCAGCGGACAGGACAGGCAGCGGATGCGCTGATGGGTGCTGGGTGCTGGGAAACGGCCTTCTCTGCACGGCGTAGTCGTCGACGGCGGCAGAAATGAACTGCGCCCGGCCCTTGCAGCCAACCCTTGAAAGCGCAGGCGGGATGCTGGGCAGCCGTTCGAGTGGCTGCAACGCACGGCGACTAGCCCAGCGGTGCTCTTTGTCTCTGCGCGCCGGAGCATGGACCCAGGACGTTGTGCCTGGATGGGGGCCATCTTGGCGGCCACGGCGGCGACGAGAGCTGGACGACTGGACGACTGGACGACTGCACCACTGGACGACTGCACCACTGGACGACTGCACCACTGCTGTCCGCGCCGGTACAAAGGTACCACGAGCGAACGTGGCCAGCGACGTCTGAAGAAGGCCGGCGATGGCGAGAGGGTGGCTAGCGGCGGTCAGTACCGAGTCACAGCGCGCAGCCGCGCCAGGTCGAACAGTAATGAGGGTATTTGCTTCTGCTATCTATGTAGCCGCTGTGTCAACACCATGTGGCGAGCAGCGCTTCCGCGTGCGACTCCCGGGAGCAACCACGCTGCCGGCAGGGAATCGACACGCTGCGACGCGCCAGCCTTGACGCGCGGGCGGGCAAGCCGTAAGCTGAGCCGGCAGGGCATGCTTGACACCCGTCCCGTTGCACCACGCGAGCCTGTCATCGCACCAAGACTGCCATCACCACCATGGATTAGACTCGTCCATGCTCCTTCAGCCCTAGCAGGCCCTCACAGAACTCAAAGCCAGCCTCCTGTCGCGTCCTCGACGAATCACCGCCACCCAAAGCCAACTCTTGCCTCTATTGGCCACCGCTCCCCAGCCTTTGTCCAACGCGCAAGCAAGAGAAGTGCGCCGACAGAGGCACCGCAGAAGCAGAGAATCGTCGCCGAGAAGAGAACAGATCGCCCAAACCCAACCACAGCCACCTAACCATGCAAACAAAAGGGGAATTATGCCAACGCCAGAGAGCAGAAAACGCATACCGTAGATTTGTCACTCGTGTCAATGCGAGGGTGCAACTGACCCACGTGGACGGCACTGAGCTTGGAAACATAGACCCGTCCGTTCGGTCCTCGTCGCCCGCATCAACTTAGAGACCCAGCCAGCCATCGGAGGAGCTCGGTCCCAGGGGCCTTCTTGCTTCGGGCATCAAGACACCTTGACCTCCCCCCAATAGTCGCACTGGTGGCGCAGCAGCGTAGAATCGGGTGTCAATCCCTGTCTACATCGCGTCCTCGGAGCCGAGAATGCCATCCCGAGACATGAAACGTTTTGGACGCGGCCGAGGAAGCTTCTGGCAACCCCACGATCCGGCCGGTGGAAGCCTGCCGAAACGAAGCTGCCGCTTGGCAGGCTCGGAAACAAGGCCAAATCGAGTCCAAGTAATGCAGTAGCAGCGGGCAGTAAGTAGTGAAGGCGGAGACGAAAGTAAAGCTGATAGTTGGAGCTGACCGTCGGGGGAAGACTTGTAAACTCGCTGAGTCGCCGCAGAGAGAATTCGTATCGAGATATGAACAAAATTGAAGGACGGTCGTAAAGGAAGAACAAAAGCACATGCGGCAAGGTGCATGACACCCTACCACGTCGTTTCAGACGGCTTATATTTGTCCTTTAATGTCTATTTTGGCGAATGCTTGGGCTCGCAGCTGGTCGAACATCATCCCAGCTTTGCCTGTCTGGAAACAGAGTCCTTCATTCATGTCCTGGATCAGGTGCTGGGCTTGCTTTTCGACGAGGAAATCGAGACAAGCACGATCGTTTTCAAACCCGAGTTCGAAAGAGAGGAAGCTTAACTTGACAAAGGGTTTATACCTAGCAGCCCGTCAGCAAAATGCATAGCAATCAAAACAGAGATAGAGAATGTGATACTAACGCTTTGCACATATTAGCGAGAGCAGCGACACGCTCGCGATCAACGAATTTGTCCATCAAATAGCCCCCCAGATTGGGATAGTCAATATATAGTCTGAAAAACCTATGGTAATTGCCCAAAGCCAGCGCAGAGCGGACTGCCAGTGCGTGCTTGACAGCGGGGTCGTTCTTGTCTGTAGGGGTTAAGTCTGCCAACATGTCGTTCATGTCGGTTCGGTTGCACGTGTGAATGAAATAGAGGATACGATAAGCCAGGAACTCCTCTGGGTGCCCTCCCAGGTTCTGCGAATACAGCGCCCGCAGCTGAGTCTGGCACTGGTTATACTCACCCAAATCCCCCTTTTCGAGAGCAATCCTGGCGTGTATTTCATACACATCAACGGTAAACGCGCTCCTGATGTGTTGGACAGTCAGGTCCTGCCGTAGAGACTTGAATTGGTCACAGATGTAGCCGTAGTTCTTCTCGTCTCGCCATTTCTGCTTCAGGAGTGCCAGAGTTTGCTCTAGTACGGGCAAAGAACGGACAGTTTCAGGCTTCGGGGGGGCAGTCAAACGAAAGTATCGTTTTTCCAATTCTTGGCATGTGCCAACCACCGGGCCAGACTTCAGTTCAGCGTCGGGATCGGTCCGTGGGGATGCCCAAGGAGGTGTGACGTCCGTGGAAATATTCCCGAATCGCTGCCTGCGCTTTTCCAACTCGGCTGGCGAGAACTTACAGTTGATGAAATTGTCTTTTTCCTTGTTCTTGCGCTGTTTCTTGTCGACACGATTGGCCTGGCCTTGATTGGCGTATGTGATGCGGTCTTCGAATATATTGCGGTTGTTAGTCTTCCTCCAAGGCGGTACCGAGTCGTCGGGGTGTTCCGTCAGCGATGCATCGGTAGACTTGCGTTTCTTGGAAGAGGGAGATAATGATAAGTTGTTAGTGTGTCCATTCAACGTGTCAGCGAGGTGTGACGCGAGGGTGGGCCACGCGTTCTGCTGCCCGTCTACACCTAGGGCCCTCCTCCTGTCTTGTAGCACGAATTGCTGGGGGAGAGGATGGTTCGCCCAGTCCACGTCGTCCATCATCCCCTTCTCAGCGACCGCGGTGATGACTTGTTTCAATTTTTCTTGGACTTCCTCTCGCGACACGCCTGCGACGTTGTTCTCTTGCGCGAACGCACGTTGCACATAATCACGGACTGCCTTGGACCAGTCGACTTTGTTCTTCGGGGTAGGTTGTGGTTGAGCCATCTGCGGCTGCAAGCGGCGTTCAGCGTGCATTTCTCCGGCAAGCGGGCGCGGCAGACTCACTGGAACGGGTCCGGGCTGGTTGAGGGTGCGTCTGGCGGGTACGGCGTTGAAGGCAGTGGTTGCGGTAGATGAATGCTGGGGCCACGACCCGGAGGATGTGGATAGCATTGCCGCAGAGAGCGATATGGGAGCGCTGTGGCTGTAACGTGATGGTACTGGGGGTCAGAAACACTGTGAGAGAAAGAAAGGAACAGGAGTAGCAGGTTGTGAAGAGTGGATGATGGTGGATGGGAGATGGAGGATGGAGGTTGCAGGAGAGACGGTGAGGCGGACGGCTGCGATTTGGAAGAAGGCGGCTAGTGCTTGGCGCATCACGTGGATCCTGTCACACAAGATTGGCGGGTCGCATCCCGCAAGCGCATCATTCACATCATTCACCTCGACATACCACTAAAGCCCTCTACAGTGGGCGCCGATCAAGAGCACCAGCGACTGTACTGATCCCCTATAGAGATTGTGACCTCTGCGTGGTCGACGCTCCTCCAAACCCCATGTCCTGAATGTTTCTCCACCAGGTTGACCTCACCACTGCCCTGCGCCCCTCTCTACTCCCGGAAGAGACCCTACTTTTAGTGCAGGATTCTATTGGGTTATACGAGGGGTGAGTCGCTCGGTTCATGGAGCAACTGACCACTACAGTGCTGACTGAGGGCTGCTCTAGGAAATTCAAGATTCCCCAGTTCCAGAATGGCCATGTATACTTGACTTCACACCGAGTCTGCTATGTAGACAACGACGAACCAAGGAAGCGCTCCGTGGCCATAAACCTCAAGGATGTCGAGCGTCCAGAGTTCTATGTGAGACAGTCCCCTGAGACTTGGAAGCACTCTTGCTAAGACACTGTAGGCCGGGTTCCTCAAGTCCTCTGCGAAGGTGACTTTCTATCCGAAACCCTCCAAACGCCTCTCGTTTTCAACACGGAGTCCGTCTACTGCCACTGGTCGCACCATCTCAAGCAGCTCAAGCTCTACCCCCCCGGAGAGAAATGGGAGTCCCTTGCGGTCTCTCGCGTCGTCGCCTGCCCCTTCGACAGCAGCCAGCGCTACCTGGATATGCCCCATCTGCTCATTCTCAAATCCTGTTCCATCAAACTTCGATCCCGCCACGGCGAATGCCCACACTCCCTTGCCGCCATGTCTTGCTTGTGGCATAAAGCCACCGCTGGTTCATTTGGTGAAGGCGGCGATATCCTCAATGACCAACAGACAATCCCAACTGCTAGCACCAACACCGCAGAGAGCACATCATGACAAACTTGACTCATCCTCGGCTTCGGGCTCAAGGAATCCCCTGGGTCAAAGCAGTTCATCCGCCTCGTTCACATGCCCTCGATGTACATTTCGGAACCATCCGTCTTTACTCACCTGTGAAATCTGCGGTGCTTCCTTGGTATCAATAGAAGATAAGCGTTTAGCGTCAGCGAAAGGTACAGCTAGGTCTGAGAGCCCTGGGCCCGCTCTTTCCGGCTTGTCAATGCAAGACGAGGCAGTGGAGAGCGTCAAGTTCTCTTTCCGCGGTGGGGGAGAGAAGGTGTTTTTTGAGCGAGTCAAAAACGCTTTGGTGCAACGGAAATGGCTTCTTCAGAGTGCACCACCAGTGCCAAAGCCTAATCGACTCTCTGGGACGTTCGACGACGGATATAGTTCAAGTTCTGACCAGAGCTCCCGAGACCCCGAACGTCAAAAAGTCGTTGGTATTGCAGGCCTCGAACGGAGAGGGCTAGAGCAGAGGAAGAACAACGAGCTTGTCATCGGAACCGCCTTTGAAGATCTCGAAGCCCTCATGACATCTGCAAAAGAAATTATTGCGCTGGCAGAGTCTTTCGCATCGCAGGCCAACTTGGGAACCAACGGAAACTCGGAAGCAAGCTCCATTCTCTCGCAATCAGCGTCTGCGCTTGGTCTAGTCACGACGAAAGACATGCTTGGATCCGGGTCTGATTCACTATACGTGTCGGAACTATCTAGGAATCTGGCAGAATGGCTCACAGACGACACCAGAGGCGTGCTCAAAAGAGAAGGTGGCATCATGACTCTCGTGGACCTGTGGGCTGTGTTCAATCGTGCAAGAGGCGGAGTAGAATTAGTAAGTCCAACGGACTTCGAGAAAGCCGCACGGCTGTGGGACAAGCTTAAGCTGCCTGTCCGGCTGCGAATGTTCAAAAGTGGTCTCCTTGTAGTGCAAGGGCGAGATAGAACAGACGAGAAGACGGTTGCAGCTCTTCTCTCATGGCTCCGAGAATTGCATCGCCAGCCACCGGCATCTGAAGTTACTTGGGATTGGCGGCTGTATGGGCGAGGCGTCACCGCACAGGAGGTGGCAGAGAGGTTTGGGTGGAGCGTTGGAGTAGCGAGCGAGGAGCTAGAAATGGCAGAAGAGCGAGGAGTGCTGTGTCGTGAGCAGGGCTTGGACGGTCTGCGATTTTGGGAGAACTGGCTCCTTCATACGCCTGAAGAAGGCACCTTGGTTATTTGATGTTCGAAAATATATCCTGTTCCACGAATGACAGCCCAAACTATACAAACTTTGAAGCAACATTTTCGCTGCCCGAGAGTCGCAGAAACAACTGACGCGCCTATGACCTCCAAAGTCGGCCTCTATCGGCTTAACCATAACCAATTGCAGTATTGCTCTTGACGACGCCAGACTACCGGCAAGCTTGGAAGGACTTTAAGGTGCCAAACTGTCTGTTAGCTAGTTCCCTATGGTCTGTTCGCCATAGCAACAACGTCCGCGTGCACCCTCGCAGCATTCTCAGCCTGGGAAAGAGGAGGTAACAATGCGAGAGGATCGCTCTCGGTCAGCGGGACTGCCGCAGGAATCCCCGTCATCCACGAAGGACTGGAATCCCCAAGCACTTACAGAGACGATAAATCACGTTGGCACATCAGATGCCTCCTCCTGGAATACGCGTAAGCTAGGTCTTAGGATAGGCGCCGACGTAGCCGCCGCGTCTGCAGCTGGATTTCTCGTCGCGCCTGTCATCACCCTCATTGACCGGTAGGGTCCCAATCCACGGTGCTGCAAGTACTGGGCCTGCCGATTTGACCGCGAGCAGAGGGATCATTGAGAATGCGTCCGGACGCAATACTCTGGGAGGTAGTCTCAAAAGCTCCTTCAAGGAGCTCCTGTTTCGACCCCAGCGATTCGTCTTCTCGAAGCCGTTCGCCTTGATATTCGTACGTCTTGCCCCCCCTTTACAAGAAAGCTTCTATGCTAACTGACTTGTAGTCACTTTACTTTGGTACCTATATGGCTGCTAACTCGATCGACTCGGCTTTCTCTACCATCCGCGCCCAATCGGCCTCCACTGTGACCGCAGGTCTACCCAAATTCGCCGCAACATCCACAACCAATCTTTCACTATGTCTCTACAAGGACAGTCGCTTTACTCAGATGTTCGGCGCGGCGAATGCAGCACCTCGACCTGTTCCCACAGCCACGTTTGCCCTCTTTGCCCTAAGAGATAGCCTTACTATATTCGCCTCCTTCAACCTCCCTGCACTCGTGGCACCGCACCTCTCTCAGCGTATGGGCGAATCACTTCAAAGATATATCAGTAGTGCAAGTGCTGCTCAGATAATGACACCGGCGGCCCTGCAGGTGGTCAGCACGCCGCTACATCTGCTTGGACTTGATCTGTACAATAGAGAACGGGCGGAGTGGCGGGAAAGAGCTGTCAAGGTGACGAAGGATTGGGCGAAGAGCAGTCTCGCACGCATGGGTCGAATCGTTCCCGCGTTCGGAATCGGAGGGGTGGTCAACACGCGGGTCAGGAGTGGATTGATGAAGAGGCTGGAGTAAAGCATTCGAGTTGTCTTAGTGTCACTCATCTACTTCTTTCCCATAATCAATTTCGCGCTATCAGCGTTCTTTTAGGATTGGTTCAGGCGTTTTCGCATGTCATTTCCAGGCTTGTAGACGATTTGGCCTGGTTTCCCGGTCTTGCAGAGCGCCAGCGATCAGCTTCGTGTATAGTATGCTGAATACACATTGGGGCTGCGAATGGTCAAGAAATATAGAAAAGTGGTCTGGCGCGTAATAGCCACCTTTATAATACAGCACCTCGTCTGATATATCCGTACACTTTCCCGCAAGTGGTTGTATTGCTTGAACGCGCTCACAAAAATCTGGCATATTAAATCACACTTTCAATCTATGTACACCTCTCTGACGCTGTCTTGGGTGGCCCCGCGAGCTTGCTCGTTGTCCAAGATGAGAAACTTCGTTCTGAATCAGAGTCTGAAAATACTCTGAGGCACCACAGGCAGTGGCCGGGAAGTGTAACTGTGAAGTCTTGCGGTGTTTGAGGTGAACTGAGATTCGCTTTGCGAATATAAAACTGTTTTTTTAATGATGCGAGTGTGAAGTAAGGCCTATGATTCATAGCTATACAGTTTGCTCGTCATGCGGGGTGCTTCTTTGCCCCACCACCATCAGGCTCCACTGCAAACTGCACATATAGTGCATACGCACGATCTACTCTCTCTGGATTTGTGTACACTTTCCTGGCGCTGCATGAGGTCCTCTGGTACATCATTAGATCTTTGAAAGCAGCAATCTTGGCAAGCCTGATAGCTCTCCGGGCCACCCCAGACGGTGTCGGACTGCTACTCTATGCTCAGTGGGGCCTGATCATCCACCCAAATACACACATCCTGCCCTCAGTACTTCTCACGAAGCACAGCCATGGCGACAGGCCTCAATGGCTTCCCTGTGGATACCCACCTTCCCGGCCACGAGGGTACGTCCATCACGCGGCATGGCTTCAGAATCACCACGCGCAAGCTACCCATCCTCAAGGCCGGCCCAATCGAAGAGATGAGCAAGAAGCTCGGCATCACACCTCCCGAAATGATCTTCGGGGACAATCTCGTCACTGTGGAATACAAGGAGAGCGGTTGGAAGATTGAGTTCAACGCGTTTGATGCGCTAGATCGCGTGGATAAGACTGGAGAAGCTATGCTAAAGGTGTCGTATTCAAAGGAGTGGCAGCAGAACCGGTAGCTTCATCCCCAGTAGCAGGAAACAGCTTGGACGTTTGGAGTACTAAACTACTGACAGATCCAAACAATTCGAGGATATCAAGGAAGTTGTCAAACCATTCGACTGGTCCTACAGCACAGACTACAAAGGCACCACGCCCGTACCCAACCCCTCGTTCGAGCCTACGACAACGCCCATCCCACTACATCTACTAAAGCGTCCTGACCCAATCCTTTTCTTTGACGACGTGATGCTTTACGAAGACGAATTGGCGGACAACGGCATCGCCATGCTGTCAGTGAAGGCCCGTGTCATGCCTGAACGAATGCTGCTACTCTGTCGATTCTTCATGCGGCTGGACGATGTCCTCTTCCGAATCAGGGATACGCGAGTGTATGTTGAGTTTGCTACTGGCGAAGTGATACGGGAATACACCGCGCGAGAGGAGAAGGTTGAGGCAGTCAGAGAGGCGCTCGCAAGGACGAGAGATGATGTTCCAGCACAGATGAGAGACCCCAACAAACTCGCGGAGTTACTGTCGATAGTTGATAAGAGTTTGGAGAGACTCGTGGTAAAGTGATTACGGTGTACTTGGAAAAAAAGACAAGGTGCCAGGAGCAACATAATCACCCTCTTGAAATATCTCCGTATATCAAGGCTTTTCAGAGTCAGTCAAACAGGCAAGATTATATATCTGAACACGACCTATACTCAAAGTCTAGCAGGTCATTGATATCCATACACTTTCCTGCCACCGTTTATGGGACTCCAACGTACTAATAGACACCGGGGGCAATGATAAACTTCCAATCTTCCTATTCTGTATACTCTGCTGACACACTGTCTGGAGTAGCCTCGCGAGTTTACTAGTTGTCCAGAATGCCGAATTCTTCTCTCATTCGGAATGCTGAAAATGTTATGAGGCTCCTCATGCAGTGGTAAACAAGTGTACGGATGGATATCTATGACGAGGCATTGCACTCAACGAACATGAAAAGCAGAGTCTGCCACCTGCTGTCTATATTATGTATACATAATATCAAAACATACAACAGAGAAACAAGATAAAGCACTCTCCTCTACTTGTTTGAGCTGCTACGGGTAGCGAATATGTTGGTTGAGAAACGTTCTTACGACGCTGCTAAGTTGTTTTTCGCCAGTTACAAGATTCCTAGCTCTTTTCTTCGTGTTAACGCCATGTCATCCCGTTGTTGCCACGTTAACCTTATCTTCAACTCTTTCTTCTAAACTACAACATCTCTTAGATGCCGAGTTAGTCATACCTTATGTTTCTAATTTCCTCTAGTAAAGACGCCTTCATGACCATGTTCAAGTTGCTGGCGCTCTCTCCTCCTTAAAATCACCAGCCTCTCGCTCCTTCTCGCTTGTTACATGTAACCGCGACCTAGGCCATGTGACCCCAGAACTAGGAAGTAAGGAGGCGGACGCCAGACTACAACGCTCTAGAAGGGATTGCCTTCTATATTAAATCGCTGCGATTCTTGTTATCCGCTAGGCATGCTACCCGGTTATGCATGCGTCTTTGATACTAAGATTTGTGAAACATTACGAGATTCTCCCACGAAGCCAGGGACTATTATATTGAATGTTCCGAGCCCGTAAGTAGCTACTCGCGTTACGCAAAGGCGTTTCTCCCTAGTCATTTAAATGCATCCTTTGGACTCCAAAGAAATACATAGTTGCGGAGTTTTAAAGCTGTAGGGTGGAGTTATAAGATCTATAAGGCTTAGTGTTGAGCCGCGTAGAAGTAATCACCAACTCGTGCACGGCCACCAGCTTATGCACGCTTTTCTACCCCCACCAAAATTAGATAATATAACAACGCTCTAATAAAAAACTTTAATATTTTAGAAACTTAACCTTATAAGTAATAGAATATTAAGGGGACTACTAATCGTACACCCCCTAATTCCTAGACATACACCCCCTTTTCACTACACGTACACCCCCCCCTCTTGGCGCTTCACCACCTTCTAATTGGCTCGGAGGGCTGCTCCGTAGCCCCCGATTCGCTCGCTTAACTTGCTTATTAATTCCGAATGCTCTCTCTAAATGCGGCCATGTACAACACAAGCAATTACATTATGCCAATTTATATAGCCTTACGTACGAGCTCACGTACAAGCTCACGTACGAGCTCATGTATAGCCTTGCGTACGAGCTCACGTACGAGCTCACGTACAGCCTTATATATAGCATCACGTACAGCCTTATGTATAGCATTACGTACGGCCTCACGTACGAGCTCACGTACGGCCTCGTGTATAGCATCACGTATGGCCTCACATACGAGCTCACGTACGGCCTCGTGCATAGCATCACGTACGGCCTCGCGTATAGCATCACGTGTAGAGAGACGTAAGAGTGAATGCCCAGAGGAAGCTCCGGGCTCTCCAAGCCAATTAGAAGGTGGTGAAGCGCCAAGAGGGGGGGGTGTACATGGAGTGAAAAGGGGGTGTACGTTTAGGAATTAGGGGGTGTACGATTAGTAGTCCCTAAAAATATATAACTAAGGCTTTTAGGTAATTCTATAATAAAATTAACTAAAATTTCTTTTTAGAAGTAATATTATAGCTATATATTTACTTATATAACACGTGCCCGATAGTTATATAATTAGGGCTCCGCGGAATAGATTAATATTGTTCCGACCTTTAGTTTATAATAGTATTAAACCTAGAAAACTTTTTTTTCCTTATATTTATTTTTTATTAATATTAATACAACTTATTTTAATTTTAACCTTAAGCTTTAATAGAAAATAAATACCCTTTTAGCTTTTAGAAGTAATAGAAGTAACTTAGAATTTTTTTTTTTATAATAAAGCGCGCTTTTATAATTAACTATTACCTATATAGTTAAGCTATTACCTATATAGCGGAAAAACCTATTAGCAGCGCTATAAGTATAGCCTTTAATAAAGCGATTTAACTTCCTATATAAGGTTAAATAATAAACCTTTTAACTATACTAGCGTCCGGAGGGCCTTTATAATAAAAAGGTAGTAATAGTATTTTAGAAAGTTTTTACTAATTTAATAGCTTTACCTATATATAAAGCCTTTACCTTCTACTATTTACTATTAAAAGTATAGAAACTATAGTCTATATATATAGTATTAATAAATATAATATAATTAACCCTATAGTATTTTAGAAATATAACCTAAAAAGGGCCTCTAGAGGCTATCTAAGGCCCTGTAAACAATTATACGCAGCCTTAAAGCCCTATAAATAGTACTAGCAGTATTATAGTAGGTATACCGCGAATTATAACCCTTAATATACAGCCGCCTTAGTAATAGCATTAATAATAATAATAACAACAACGCTAAAACTAATACTAAAACCCGAAGCCTATTAAAAACGTCTACTAGAACGTTTAAGACCTTATTAATAAAGTATATAGTATATAAAACCTTCTATAGAATAAGCTAATCTAATTCCTTAAAATAAATATAATTATTTAAACCCTTTATAACTTTATAAAACGCGTTCTATTCGGCCTTTTAGATACTATAATCGACCTATAGTAAATACTATAGAAAAAGCTAATAAAAATAATAAAAAATACGAAAAAAAAAGTATACGCGTTATTAATATATAGAAAGACGTATACTATAGTAGTAGCAGCAGCAGCAGCAGTAGTAGGTATAATACTATTAGCTATACTAAGCGGTATAGCTGTATAATATAGAAAGGCAGCAGGAAATAGGTAGTATATAGGGCAACCTATAAATATCTATAAAATTACTATTTATATTAAAAATAATAATAAGCGAACTATAACTATAGTAGATATAAATATAACTATTACCTAAAAGCTTTAAGTAGCTAGACTACTAGATATAATAAAGATTAGTAGTATAAAAAAGCTATAGAGTAGAGATATTAAGGTATATATTGCGGATAAAGCTATAAAAAAAGCACTGCTTAAAAAAAGGAAATAGGTATAGGTGCTAGGTAAAACAGTATATATATAACTGCCTGCAGTGCTAATAGAAGTATATAAAGTACCTAAAAACTTAAACCTAGAAAGCTAAATACTTAAAAATAATATTATTAGGGCTAATATAATAATTAACCTAGGCCTAGTTATTAAGAAAATAATATAGAAAAATAAAAAGGGTATTAAAGCTATATAAGAAAACCTAGGCTAATACGCTAGCTTAATTATTACTAGTATATATATAGAAGTAATAGCAGATAAAGCTATTATAAAGGGATTTATAATAAATAGATAATTACTAATAGCCTTAAAATATAAAGCAGGCTTTATAGCTATATAGTACTTTAAATACTAGGGCTATAGGTATATTATAAAATACTATAAAAAGGATATTTAATATATAGTATATATAGGGGAATATAATATAAAATAATATATAGTAATAGATACTAAAAAGTACGCTAACTATAAAAGAAACTACCTAGTATATAGTGCCGAATATAGTATAAGGAAAAAGGCCTAGCTATAGGCTATATTAAAGAGGTAAGCAACGCTATACTAATATAATACTAATAAGAAGCCGAGCTTATATACGCCTTAGGCCCTGCTAAAGGTATATATAACCTTAACTTAGTCTAGGAAAAAAAAAGCTGCTAATAATAATACACGCAAAGGCAGTATAAAACTAGGGCTAGCGCTAATAGCACTAAAAAAAGTAGGATAACCGAAAATATTCGAGTATTTTAATAAAAACCTAAGCTAGCCGAAGATTAATAGAATAATGCAGACTACTTATTTAACGCAGCAATTTTCCTATTTAACGCCTTTTTAGATACTATATACTTCTTACTTTATATTACTATTTTTATAGCTTTTAACCTAGTTAACTTAATTAATAATATACGGAGATATAAATAAACTTTTATAACTTAAAACTGTTACCTAAGTACCGTTCTTATAGGAAGATAATATAAGCTAGCAACTACGCGCCGAAATAGGTGTAGTAAACGCTGCAGATACTATAGATATAGTTTAATATTAGAATAACCTAGTATACTTACTATTATATAGTATAATATTAATAAAAGCCGTAAAACCTAAAAAAAGTTCCTGGAAAAAGTAGAAAAAGCCTAGCCTTAAGTACTAGTGCTAGTAATATAAGAGCTATAGAAGAATATATAGTAATAAAAGTATATAATTATTATTATTATTATTAAATTCTATTACGCTAGTATAGCTCCTATTAGGGTCTATATAGCTGTTCTATCTAGGCTAGTTTATAAGGAGAAACCGTTTGCTGCTATATAGCGTTCGGATAAAAACCCCGTCCTCTGCGGTGTATAGCGCTAAGCGCTTTTTTTATTGTTATATAGCTATTAGGGACACGTGGTAGATCTATTAAGTCCACTACGGAATAAGCTATTATAATGCGTTTTCCTAAATCTGTCCGGGTTTTGCAGTCGTCCTCCTAGGCGCGGGTTAAGTTAATTCCGGAGTAGTAAGCTAGTTTAGGATTAGCGTAAGGGTATATATGCTGTTGTTTCGCACGCGTGCCCTTTATTAAGGCGTTGGTCCTTAAATTAAATAATATATATAGGGGGTAGTGCTATATAGGCTGCGATATATATAGGGGCTGCAGTATATAGGTAGATATAGCTATTAAGTAGGTGCGTAATATAGGCGGCGTAGTATATATAGTATATATAGTATACGTAGTATATATAAAGTTATAAAAGGTGGAATACCTATATTTCCGCCTCTGCTATCTTTCTAGCTACTAAAAGGTATAGTAAAAGGTCCGTTTTTTAGAGAAGCTATTAGGCTATAGCCTTTTTTCCTTTCTAGCTTCTATAGAGCTATTTATACGTTCTTATTTTAGCCTTCTAGAATAGCTCGCCCCTGCCTTTAACGTGTTTTCCGCAACTTATTATAATATATCTTAGGAATTAGAGGCTATACCCGTAAGGGTATACCAGCGTTAGGTGGCCGGGCACTTTTATATAGTAAAGGTAACTATTAAGCCCTATATACTCCGTCTATAGGTTTATAATAATTATACTTTCTACCTTTATAAGTCCTTTATATAGTACCTTTTATTATTTGCTTTATTTAGTGTTAAGTACTAGTGTTAAAGGTTTTTAGCGTAGTTTTTTATAATAGGCTTTCTATTCCTTCTTCTACTTCTTTTTATATTTATCCTGGATTATACTACGCCTTATACGCCTATAGAATTCTTCTAATTCGCCTTTATATTATGCGGCTAGCTATAATACCTTTACCGCGAGCTTACGAAGTTTATTACGCCTGCTTAGGCTGTACTATAGTATTCCTTTCGGCCTGTATTTAGCACGGACCGTTTCTTTTATACGGCTGTATTAGGTTTTAATATACTTACGGGCTGGCCCCTTATATATACGGTCCGCGTAGGCTACTATAAGTTTCTCTAGCTTTAGCTAAAGTAGAGGGTATAATATCTCGTGCTTTATTACCCTAATATTTATTATCTTATATACCCCTAAAATAGTATAAAGGTACTAGTTCTATACTATTTTAAGCTGCTTAATTTTTGTCTTACTAATCTGCTTTTTTATACCCGGTATAGTATACTAAAAGGTGTATCTATATATAATAGCAGGCCTAATAACCGCCAAGTATATTATATATACCTTCCGGAAGCTTACACCCTAGGTTAACGCTATAAGCCTTATAAAAGCCCTTATCTAGGCTATAGCTTTATTTTTTATAGTGTTAATATACGGGCCCTATTTAAGTTTAGAATCTACCTAGACCCTTAGTATTCTTAGGTCTATTATAGGGCCTTTAGTAAAGCCCTATATATTAACTATAGCTTTTATATTAATAGACTTATAGGCTCTTATAAAGTATATTAGGTAGTATTTATTTAGCGCAAAAACTATTCTATACTTTTTTGCCTACTCTATACACTAGTTATACGCCCGTTTAATAGCTCTATAGTTCTCTTCTATACTTTTACTATATATAAAAATATTTATATTATTAATAAACCTATAGGCCGTTGTATTACCGCGCTATAGTATTAGTAGAAGCTTGCTAGTAAAGAAAAGAAAGAGTATTAGTAATAGGGAGAAGCCCTGCAGTATTCCTATAGTAACTATAATAGGTTCCGCTATAAAGTTTCTAATAGTAAGCCTTATAGTGCGGTTCTATAGAAAGAACCTTATAAACCTAACTATCTACTCCGGTACTTATTAAATCTATAGGTTATATATTATATATTTATATAATATACAGTTAAACGCCCCTAATATATCTAGGCTAAGAAGTAATACTATAAGCTGTAGATTTCCTTTCTATATAGCGTAGATTTATTTAGTAAAAAGCTTAAGTACTATCTATATTAAACGTCCTGGTCGTGCCCCTATTTAACTAGGTAAAAGTATATCCTTTTCTTCCGCAATTTTTAATAGCCGTATAGCTATAATCCGTTTAAGTAGCTTACCTATTATTTCTAGCAGGGCGATCGGCCTATAGGCTATTGCTGTTGTATAGAACGCTTTCTAGAGCTTATATAGCACTACTATAATAGAATTTTTAAACGGCCGAGGATAGTATTTTTTATATAGGCACCTTATAAAAAACCGAGCTAGTATAGGCGCTAGCTATATTTCGCACTTTTTAAGAAACCTATTAGTAATCCCTATAATACCCTGGGCTTTATCTAGGGCAGTTTCTATTAGCGCTAAAAGAATATCCTTAATTATAATATCTAGCGTAGTATTATATAGTTCTAGGTATTAGAACCTTTTTAGGTTAAATAAGTCTATATTAGCCGGAGGCGGAAAAAACTGCTCTACTAGTATACGTGCTTTTATTTTATTATTTATATATAGAGTAGGGTTTTTAGGTTTTAAAAAAAAGGGAAATTAAGGCAGAAGTTTTAATTTCTTACTAGCTATATAGCCCTAATTAGCTAGCTTTTATATACTTTTTAGGTTTTTTATTACTTTTTCTACTATATAGCGCTACGCCTTAGTGCTCTCCCTTTATATAGTTTTTTTCTTGCGGTTATACTAAATATAGTATAATATCTAGTCCTCTATAGATTGCGACGAGCACTATATTTTATACGCCCTTTTAGTTTTATATACTTCCTCTAAGTATTCTTCTAACTATACTAGCAATACCTGTATTATAGCTTATAATACGAATAACCTAAGCGTAGAGGTACTTGCGGAGATAAATAAGTAGATAAAACTAATTATATAGAACTAGGTTATAGAACTAAAGGGGTTATATATAGGACGTATAGGGATCCTAGATTCCCCTATAGACTGCTAGTAGATAGGAATAATCTAAGAATAGGTATTATAAGAATAGGGTTATATAATAGCTTATTAAGCTCGCGGAGAAAAGTAAGTATAGAGCTAAGCGAGCGCTTATTAGGCTTAAGGCGCTTAAAAGCTATAAGCTCTAGGAGCAGGATAAGTAAAAAGGTTTTTTAGGACGGAGCTTTTATATAAAGGAACGCTCCTTTATATAGATAGAAACCTTATATTTAACTTAAAACTTTAATACTACCTATTAAAAGTAATAACCCCGTTTTATACTTTAATTAATTATTGCCTTACCTTTTAAAAACTATTGCACCCTAATAATAACTTACCTATACTCTGCCTTAGTATATAACACTTAGAAGGTATAGAAGAAATAACCTATTATACTTTAAACACCGCTATATTAAAGAAGTTGCATATAAATAATTAATTAAGATAGCCCTACTAACCTCTTTAGGTAGTATAACTACTAAACTAACCCTAACTATAGCTAAAGTAGCAATATATATACAGGCGTTGCTTATATAAATATAAATACTAAAAGAAGCTAGTAATACTAAAAATAAAAAGATTATAGCCCTATAGGGAAATCTCTAGACTGTTTAAGAAAAGCTTACTACTACTAGAGTAGTTAGCTATAGAGGCTATAAAATAAATAAACCCGAAGAGTTTACTAGGGAAAAAGGAGCTTTATAAGTATTTATAACGCAGATAAGGCTATACCTGCGCACGAACTAAAGCAACCTTAAATTTAAATTAGATAAGGTTTGTATAGCAGCCACCTTTTTAAAGAAAAAAGCGTTTAACTAGTTTAACCCGATGCTTATAGATTAGCTTAGCAACGCTAATATAGATAATTAGAAACCAGAAACTAATATTATATTTAGTAATTACGGATACTTTAAGTTAGCACTTTAGATAACCTTTAGAGATACTAATAAAAAACGGATAGCAGAATAGAAAATAGCAGTTCTAAAGCAGAAGGGCTTAACTAGCTGCTATACTTTAGAATTTATATAAATCGCGTTTAAGCTATTATAGGGAGATAAAGCTCTATAAGTATAATACTACAGAGGTTTTAAAAAAGATGTTAAGAATAAAATTATATAAGGCGAAAGGCCTTTAACACTTTATAAACTTAAGGAAATAGTAATATAAATTAATAGTCGATAGTATAAATAATAACTAGAACGGGCAGATAAAAGAGGACTTTGTTCTTACGCCCAACTAGCTAAACTAAAGCTAAAAGTAACTAACCGCGACTATAGAGATTGTATAGAGATTAATATTATAAAACAACGTAATAACTAGAAGGGTAAACTAATTACTAATAAAAAAAGGTAAAAAAAAAAGGCGCAACAGCGCATGCCTATTATACGGAGAATAGGAATACTTTGCAAATAAGTGCTCCAGGAACACCTAAACAGCAGCCGTTATAATAAAGCCGAATATAAACCGCTATAATTTTATATTATAAACCGCGTGCTATAATAATAACTGCTTTACCTATTAGTTAGATAAGTAAGTAATAGGGTACTATCTAATATAGAGGATAAAGGGACGTACTATTACTATAATAAGGAATAAAGAGTATAATAGCAACCCTATAGACAACTACTACGCTAATATAAAAGTTAAGAGTATAGAGATTAACTACCTATTAGAAACGGATAAGGCGTTTTAGATAATTAAACCGCGATTAGAACCCTAAAACAACGTACCTAAGCTATAAACTAATAGTAAAACTAAGTTGCTAAATATAAAAGCACAGGTTAATAGAGTTATAGCTATATATAAACAAAGCGTAAGAGAAATTCTTGCACGCCTTAATAAAAGACAAAAAGCGTAAAAGGCTAAAAACGCTATAGCGGGCGCAAAGCTAAGAGCACTAGCTAGTTACTAATTCCTAAGGGCTATAGGAAGAGTTATAGAATAGCTCGCTAGAGAAAAAGAAGTAAAAATAGCTGCAGCCGCAGGAATATTAATAACAGCAACTATTAGCGCAGAAACCTGCGCAAGATTAGATATATTAGAAGGCCTAAGCCGTAATATCTAGCAAGAACTGGATAATAAATTACCTATTAAGGATAGTAAGAAGTACTATAATAGTAATAAAGATTATAAACTAGAAAAGTAGTCTAGTAATAGAGAATTTAGTATTAGACTAGAATAAGAACCGCTAGAACTATATAGAAAATAAACCGAAATTAAGATCTATAGAGCTTTATACTCTATTAGTAAAATAGGTATCTATAGTAAGGAAGATAAACAGCTAGATAGAAACTACCTACTTTATAGATAGATATTTTAGGTATTATATATTAAAAACAAGTGCGATAAGTATATAATATATAAGAAATATTAAGAATAGTACCTATATCGGATAAAATATTATATTATTACGTAACTAGTACTGTTTAAGGAAACAAAGCACTATATTATAGGTAAGAAAAATAAACTTATAGAAGTAGCTACTATAGTTCTAGACCCTTAGTACCTAATAGAATATAGGAAAGGTAAAAACTAGCGAATATA
>NW_022985454.1:653188-673723 GCF_010093595.1 Mytilinidion resinicola | reverse complement strand
ATAGGTAAGAAAAATAAACTTATAGAAGTAGCTACTATAGTTCTAGACCCTTAGTACCTAATAGAATATAGGAAAGGTAAAAACTAGCGAATATACTACTAGGACTTATATCTAGTGTATTATAAAATAAAACACGCGAACTATTAGCTATAAGAATAGCTAAAAAACGAGCAGGCGCTTAAGCAACAGAACGGCTAGAGCAGCTAAGAATAAGGTCCTATAGAGCAGCCACGGATAAAAAAACGCAAACCGCGACTATTGCTACTTTAGTAGGAAAAGCCTATAATATAAAAAAAGGAAGGAACCTAGCAATATAGCCTAACTCTATTCCTATTTAGAACTATAGATATATAATTCTATTAGTTAAAATTAGTAGGAACCTAGTAAGAGTACTGCTAGACAGTAGTACGCAGGGAAATTTTATATTTTACAACTTTATTAGGAGAAACCGGATCCCTTAGTAATAGAAAAACAGACCGTATAAACTATATATAGTAGATAGTATACCTATATAATATAGTAATAGGCAGGTAACTATAGAAACTTAACTAGGTATTATACAGATTAAAAAATATAGAGAAACTATTAGTATAGATATAACTAATACGGCGAGATATAATATAATCTTAGGTATACTATAGCTAAAGCAGTATAACCCCTAAGTTAATTAGAAGTCTAGTAAAGTAAGGATTTAACCGGAAAGCGGACTAAAAGGCACCCTGCGCTAGAATAAGCCTAAGCAAAAACAAGATATTAATATAAGAGGTAAGAAAGCCTAAAAAGAAAATAGGGCAGTAAGCTAACAGTAGCCTAAACCCCTAAGCAGCCGGCAGCTAGCCGAGGCAGTAAAAGCACTAGTTATGCCAGAAGAATATAATAAATTTAAAGAAATCTTTATAGAAAAGGTTTAGAATATACTACTAAAGCACTAACTTTAGGATTACTATATTCCCCTAGTACTAGGCGAATAACTACAGTTTAGACTAATCTACTTACTAGCCTAGAGCGAGCTGGAAGTGCTAGAAGAATACCTGGAAAAGAACCTAAAGTAAGGATTTATTAGACTATTAGAATTGCTTGCAGGTTACTTTATAATATTTATCCCGAAACTAAATAGTAAGCTACGCCTTTATATAAACTATAGATAACTAAATAAAATTATAATTAAAAACCGCTATCTATTACCTTTAATCTCCGAACTTAAAAACTAACTATATAAGGCTAAGTACTTTATAAAAATAGACCTACGCGAAGGGTACTATTTAATTAGAATAAGAAAAAAAGAAGAATAGAAGACGGCTTTTAGAACTTAATATAAATACTTTAAGTATATAGTAATGCTATTTAGGCTTACTAATACACTAGTAATATTCTAAGCAGTAGTTAACTTAGCGCTAAAAGGCTAACTAGATTGGTTTATAGTAGTATACCTTAATAATATCCTTATATACTTAGAAATGCTAAGCAAATATAGGATACACGTATAAAAGGTACTTAAAAAACTTAAAAAATACAACTTTATAGTAAACCCGGATAAGTGCGAGTTCTATAGGCAGAGAGTCGGATTTCTAGAATACGTTATTAGTCCAGGACAGATTAAGATAGAAAAAGGTAAGGTGTTTTCTATCTAAGAATAGCTAGAGCCTATAAATTTAAAGGAACTATAGTTATTCCTAGGGTTAGCTAATTACTATAGGTAGTTTATTAAGGGCTACTCGAAAATTACAGAGCTACTTATAGGACTTACTAGAAAGAATATTAAGTATAAATAGACCTTAGAAGCGCAGAGCGCATTTAATAAGTTAAAGGCACAATTCGCCTTAAAACTAGTATTAGCAATTTTTAATCTATAGAAACCAGTTACTATTAAAAGTAATATATTAGATAAAGTATTAGAAGTAATACTTAACTAACTAAATAAATAAGGGAAATTACACCCTATAGCGTTCTATTTACAAAAGCTAAGCCTAGCTAAGCTAAACTATAATATCTATAATAAAGAACTGCTAGCTATAGTAGAAGTATTTAGTTAATAGAAAGTTTACCTTAAAAAAGCAGTATATATAATATAGGTGTATACAGACTATAAAAATCTAATATACTTTACTATAACTAAGGAGTTAAATAGAAGATAAGTAAAATAGTTAGAAAAACTAAAAACCTTTAATTTTAGGATTATATACCGAAAGGGATTTAAAAACGCTTATATAGATGTATTTAGCCAAAGGCCGGACTATATAAAAGGAGCCGGAAAGACTAGGTAATCTATACTTAGGAAGAAAAGTCTAGGAACCTTTAAATTTAACTATATACAGGCAGCAGTTGCTTATAGGTTTAAGAATAATAAGTAGTATAAATAAATTAAGGCAGCCTAAAAACTAGATTAAGAGAGCTGGGATTTAGCAGGTTATAACTGGCAAAGTTTGCGCCCAGAACCTATAAACTAAAAGTATAGAAAAATCTAGGACAGTATTATTACCTTATAGGATAAGATATTTATGCCTAAAACCTTATAAAAAAAGCTTATTAAGGAATTCTATAGTACACTAGTGCACGGGCACTAGAAAGTAGAAAAAATATAGGAAAGAATTGCAAGGATATTCTATTTCCCCGGACTCCGGAAACTAACGGAGAAAATTATATATAAATACAAGTATATAAAGAATAAGTTAGCATAACACGCACTATACAGACTAATAAAAAGTCCCTCTACACCGGAAAAGGTATAGAAATCTATTATATAGGACTTTATAGTTAAGCTACTATAGTCTATTAAACCTATAACAGGCATAAAATATAATATAATATTAGTAGTTACGGACCGACTAACTAAATATATATACTTTATCCCTTACTAAAAAGTATTAATAGCAGAAAATCTGGCCTATACTTTCTTAAAGTATATTATTAGCAACTATAGTCTACTCTAGGAGATAATTTCAAACTAAAATAAGCTCTTTATATTAAAATTCTAGTAGACCTTTACTATATAACTAGGAACAAAGCATAAGCTTTCTATAGTGTTTTACCCTTAAACGGACAGGTAAATAGAAAGGCTTAATTAGACTTTAGAATAGTATCTACAATACTATATTAATTACAGGCAGGATAATTAGGTATTACTACTACTAATAGCCTAGTTTGCCTATAATAGTGTATTTATAGAGATAATAAAGGTATTACCCTTTTTTATAAACTATAGTTTTAATCCGGAGGCGTATTAAAAACCCTAACTTAATAGTATAAGGGCCTAAAGGGCACTGCTATTAGTTAAAAATATTAAAAAGCTATAGAAATAGCTTTTAATAGATATCTAATTCCTAATACTAAGGTTAGCAAGATATTATAATTAACACCGGAGTGTTATACTAACCTTTAAAAAGGGGGATAGAGTCTACCTACTCCGCAAAAATATTAAAATAAAATAACTAAGTATAAAGTTAGACTCTATTAAAATTAGACTATTTAAAATATAGAATATTATTAGCCTAGTAAACTATAAGCTTAGGCTACCTAATAGGATAAAAATACACCCAGTCTTCTATATATTGCTACTAGAACCCGCACTACCTAATACTAAGCTAGAAAATAATATTAAGGTTAATAATAATAATAAATATAAGGTTAAGTAAATCCTAAATTCCTAATAGTATAGTTAGTAAAAAAAGTACCTAATTAAGTAGAAAGGATACAGCACCTCTAAAAATATATAGAAACCGGTTAAAAGTTTAGTAAACTATTAGAAACTCCTGCAGCAGTTTTACCGCTAGAATCCGGAGCAGCCTAGAAAAACAGCAATAGCGCACTATTTAACTAGGAAGGATTAAGGGGATCTAAGAATAGATTATAACTATTATATAATTAGAATATATAGCTTTAAAGAAGACAACTAGAAGTGCCCGGCACACCTAAAAAAAAAAAAAGAGTACCTAATAGTTCCTAAGGCAGAAGGCAAGCCTTCCTGCTCGGCACGCTCTTATTTTTTCTACTTAGCCTTTCTCCGATTATTTTTCTTAAGCTCTTCTAGAATCTTAAAACTATAACATATTATCTTTTTACTACGCTTATGCAGTAACTTCTTTTAAAACTCCAGGCGTTTAATCTTTGCTATAGCAATATAAAAAGCAGCACAGGCGGCGGATTTCTCCGCGTGTAACCGCTCCTTCTTATAGAACAACTTCCGCCCTAAATAGTTTAGCAGAAAAAAAGAAAAAAGTAATAGTAAAGGTAACTAGCTTATAGGCAGCTGCTAAGATGCTAGCAATATTACAATTTAATTATTGCGCCTAAACGCAGGCTGTATAATAATCTAAGTTAGGTATAGAAACTATATATAATAAACCCTAAGACTTGCACCGGGAATAAGGTATAACTTTTAAACTAAACGCGTTAATATAATTAGTAAGTATAAGATAGCTTTTTTATTTCTTAGCTTTTAAGGCGTTAGATATTATAAAAGAAGAAACAGAGCAGCATAATAACGGCCTAATAGATAGGGTATTGCCAGCTACTTATCTAAAACCCCACCACGGAAATACTTTCGGGCCGAAAGCCTTAGAAGGGGGAGTAAGTATTATAACCTATAATATAAACCACCTAAGCGCAGAGGCACTTACGGAGATAAGTAAGTAGATAAAACTAATTATATAGAACTAGGTTACAGAACTAAAGGAATTATATATAGGACGTATAGGGATCCTAGATTCCCTTATAAACTGCTAGTAAATAGGAATAATCTAAGAATAGGATATTATAAGAATAGGGCTATATAATAGCTTAAAGGGCTTAAGGGAATAAGCTAGGTAAGCGCTTAAGAGGCTTAAGGCTATAAGCTAAAGGAGCAGCTTAAGGGGTTTAAGGCTGTAAGCTATATAAGTAAAAGGTTTTTTAGGACGGAGCTTTTATATAAAGGGACGCTCCTTTATATAAATAGGAACCTTATATTTAACTTAAGACTTTAATACTACCTATTAAAAGTAATAACCCCGTTTTATAACTTAATTAATTATTGCCTTACCTTTTAAAGACTATTACACCCCGATAATAACTTGCCTATACCCTGCCTTAGTGTGTAACACTTAGAAGGTATAGAAAAAACGACCTGTTATAGCAGCTTTCTATAGCTTAATTATAAAAAGTAATATTTGCGCAGGCTTTTAAAGTGCAGGCCTTATACTACTTAATTTAGAAGTAGTACTATTAAAGCTTAATATTAGGCTCTATATACTATTACCTCTGCCTGCTACTATAAAGGCTTTATAGAAATTAAAAACACTAAGTAATACTTTTAAGCTAGGCTTTTAATTAGCTTTAATTTATAAGCGCATTTAAATATATTAAAATAGCTCGCCTATAGCTATTTTTAACTTACTTAATAGCCTTTCTAAAGGTGCTAAAAGTATAATATATTAAGCTATACTACTGTATAATACTATTACTAGCCTTTAAAAGGTAAATAAAGCTGCTATAAAGTATAAGGCGCGCAAAAAAAAGTGTATTTAAAGGGAAAGAACTTTAATAATAGAAGCAGGCTTTTAAATAGCTGCTTAATAGCTTAAGAAGAACGCTTAAAGTAAAAAGCAGTAAAATAGAGCAGGCTTTAATAGAATCGTGCGGCGCTGTAGGCGCTGCGGCGAGTTAGGGCATAATATTTATATATATAAAAACGATGTAAAGGTTACTGCAGATTAGGCTATAAATTATATATAGTTAATATCTATTAGCGTTATAGAGCAATTAACGTTTAAGGCAGGTTTTTATAATAAAGTAGACGGCTCGCTTAGGTAGACGGCTTACTTATAGAATATATTAGCTATTTAGTTATAAATATAAAGTTAATTATTAACTATAATATTTTTTTTACCTATATTTCTATTACTTACCTAGTAGCTAAGTTTATACCTGCCTTTATTATAATATAAAAAAGCTTTTCTACTTATTTTTCTACTACTATTATTTATATACTTTTTTAAATTAAGTAGTATAGGTTTATATTACCTATAAAAATATATTTTATATTATTATTACTTAGTAGTAGAAGTAGTATTACTATAATACTATTAAGGTATAGGTTATAAATATTATAAATATAGATTTCCTTTTCTGCTATATTTTAAAAAAAAAATAGGGTAATTAGGTTTAGTAAGTAGTATATAACTAACTATTAGTTTATTTTTAGGGCTTTATTAATATATATATATATTTTTATATTTAGGCTTTTTTTATAGAAAAAATAGTAGGATTTTATATAAAATATTATATACTTCTACTTTTACTATATATTTTTCTATAGTTTCTATATAGCTAGTACTAGTAGTTAGGGTATAGCTATTTCTACTTTTTTAAAAAACTTTTTCTAAGTTTTTTAGCTTTTATTTATATTATACTATATAATAGTAAAGTTAGTAGGTTATTTTATTATTAGTTAAGGTTTATAGTAGTATTTTTAATAAAGCTAGCTTTACTAATTTTTTTATATAGCTAGTAATTTATATTTTTTTTCTAAAAAAAATAGAACCTATATAATATTAGGCTATTATTATTATTATTATTATTATTATTATTAGGTTCTATTAGGCCGATTTAGCTCCTATTAGGGTTTATATAGCAGTACTATCTAGGTTTTATTTATAAGGGGAAACCGTTCGCTCTATAGTAGTCGGGTAAAAACCTTATTTTCTATAGTATATAACGCCTTACGTTCCTTTTATTTCTACGCGGCTATAGAGAATATATAGCAGCTCTATAAATATTACTATAGAGTAAGCTATTTTAATATATTTTCTAGAATCGATCCGGTATTTATAGGCCCTAGGTTCTAGGGTTATATAGTATTTAAAAGGTTAGTAAAGTCTAGAGTTTATATTAGGGCGCGCGTGCCCTTACTATACGCGCGTGCCCTTTTTTTTTAAAAGCTAAGGTATTAAATTAAAAAATAATAGGAAATTAGAGGAGTTACCCTATTATAGGTATACCTATAGTTATAGTTATATAATATATATATATACGTATAGTTCTGTTTTTAGGGCGTAGCTATATAAGTTAGCTAACTATATAGCTAGCTTTTCTATTACTATTTTTTTTTAGCTATAGAAAGGTAAAGTAGAAGGTCTATCTAGTATAGGAACTATTATAAAACGGCCTTATTTCCCTTATAGTTTTTATATAGCTATATATATATTCTTATTCTAGCCTTAAAAAATATATTACTTCTGCTATTATAGTATTATTTATAGTATATTACTACGTGCTTTAAAAACTATAGTATATACCTGCAGAAATATATAGGTAAAGGGTAATTAGGCACTTTTATATAGTATAGGTATACGTTAAGCTCTATATATTCCGTTTATAGAAGCGTAATAATTAAGCTTTCTACTTTTATAAGCTTATAGTATTTAGTTGCCTAATTTTTATTCTATTTTATATTAAGGGCTAGTATAGGAAAGCCCCTTTATTTTTTTCTATAGGCCTTTTATTTATTCCTTTACCTTTCCTTATATACTTCCTATATTATTCCTTATCTTAAAAGCTTATATAAGTTATTTAACTGCCCTTTATACCTTAGGGCTAGTGCTATAGCCTTAACTATAAGCCTTTTTAGTATATTACGCCGGCTTAGCTTATATTTAGGTATTTTCCTAGGCTTATAGTATTTCCTAATAGTATTTCTAATAGTGCGGTATATAGTTTTAATATACTTTTTAGCCTAGCCTATATACGTGCGGTTTATATATACTACTATAAGTTTTTCTAGCTTAAGCTATAGAAGAAGGTAAAAGGTTTTATATTTAAGCGTTTTAATATCTATTATTTTATACGCCCCTATAATAGTATAGAAAAAGTAGTTCTAGGCCGTTTTAAGTTATTTAATCTTTGCTTTACTAATTTATTTTTTTATACCTAGTGTTAGAAACTAGGTAGTATACCTATATATAAGGACCGGCCTAATAACTACTAAGTATATATACTATGCTTTTTAGAAGCTTACGCCTTATATTAATACTATTAGCCGTATAAGGGCTTTTATTTATACTATAGCCTTTTCCTTTATAATATATATATACGGGCCCTATTTAAGTTTAGAGTTTACCTAGACTTTAAGTATATAAAGCTCTATAATTAGGCCCTTTATAAAGCCTTAGATATTTACTATAGCTTTTATATTTACTATATTTAAACAGCGCCTTATAAAGTATATAAAGTAATACTTATCCGGGGTAAATACTATACTATACTTTTTCGCCTACTTTATATACTATACGTACGCACTTTTAATTACCCTATAGTTTTCTTCCGTACTTCTGCTAAATATAAGGATATTAGTATTATCTATAAACCTATAGGCTGTTATATTACCTTTTTATAGTGCTAGTAAAAGCGTGCTTATAAAGAATAAAAAAAGAATTAGTAAAAGTAAGGATTTTTATAATATACCTATATTAACCGGAATAGTTTTAGTAATATATTTTTTAATAGAAAGTTTTATAGTTTAGTTTTATAGAAATAATTCTATAAATTAAACTATCTATTCTAGTATATATTAAACCTATAGGTTATATATTATTTTTTTATAAAATACTCTATTAAAGGCCCTTAAAATATCTAGGCTAAAAAAAAAGGTAATAAAGTAAAAGTTGCCCTTTTATATAGTTTATATTTATTCTATAAAAAGTTCTAGTACTATTTATATAAATTATTCGGGCCTTACGCCTATTTAGCTTAGTAGGAGCATGCCTTTTTCCTCTGCTATTTTAGATAGTTTTCGTGCTATAATACGTTTAAGCAGCTTACCTACTATTTCTAGCAGTATAATTAGCCTATATAACTTTACTATATTATAGAACGCTTTCTAAAGCTTATATAGTACTATAGTAATTAATTCTTTATATAGCTATAGGCAGTGCCCTATATATACGCACCTAGTAAAAAACCTAGCTAGTATTAGTACTAGCTGCGTTTCGTATTTTTTAAGAATTCTATTAGTTATTTTTATAATACCTAGGGCCTTATCCAGGGCTATTTCTATTAGCGCGGAAAAGATATCTTCTACTATAATATTTTATAAGGACTTATATAGCTCTAGGTATTAGTATTTTTTAATATTAAAAAGGTCTGCCTTTATAAAAAGTAGAAAAAACTATTTTATAAGTATTTAGGCCTTAGTTTTATTATCTATATAAAGTATTATATTATTAGGCCGTAAAAAAAAGGGGAATTAAGGCGGTAGCTATAGTTCTTTTTTAATAGTTCTGCCCTATTTAGCTAGCTTCTATACGCCTTTTAGATCCGATATAATTTTATTTACTACGTAGTACTATACTTTTATACTTTTTTTATATATAGCCTTTTTTTTTCTATTATACTATACTTTATATAAAATCTAGTCCTTTACTATTTTTAATAAGCGCTAGGTTCTATAGGCCCGCCTTATCTCCCGTACTTTTTTAGTATACTTTATTAACTATATAGGTAATACTTATTTTAATAGCTTTATAAGTAGTATAGTTTTATTTATTATAGCTTATATATACTTATATAGGCGGTATATAAATATATTAAGATTTTTTTTTATTTCCTATAGGTTATTCTAAGTTTCTAGCTTATTTAGCTATATTACTAAGTTCTTTTATACTTTTTTCTATACTATATCCTTCTATAGCCTATACTATAGAGGTTTAGCTACCTTTAGTAGTAAAATATTAAACTCTATATATATAAGCCGGTAATTAGAGTTATAGTTCTATTTTTTTTATACTATAAAAGAAATTATTTATTCTATTAGCTACTCTATTATTATTATTATTATTATTATTATTATTATTATTATTATTATTATTATTATTATTATTATTATTATTATTATTATTATTATTATTATTATTAGGTTCTATTAGGCCGATTTAGCTCCTGTTAGGGTCTATACAGCAGTGCTATCTAGGTTTTATTTACAAGGGGAAACCGTTCGCTCTATAGCGGTTGGGTGAAAACCTTATTTTCTATAGTATATAACGCCTTACGTTCCTTTTATTTCTGCGCGGCTGTAGGGGACGCGTGGCAGCTCTATAAGCATCGCCACGGAGTAAGCCATCTTAATATATTCTCCAGGATCGATCCGGTGTCCGTAGGCCCTAGGTTCCAGGGTTGTACGGTGTCCAGAAGGTTAGTAAGGTCCGGGGTCCGCGTTAGGGCGCGCGTGCCCTTACTGTACGCGCGTGCCCTTTTTCTTAAAAGCTAAGGTATTAAATTAAAGGATAATAGGAAATTAGGAGGGTTGCCCTATTACGGGCGTGCCTGTGGTTATGCAATATGCGTGCGTGCATATAGTTCTGTTCTTAGGGCGTAGCTATACGAGTCGGCTGGCTGTATAGCCAGCTTTTCCGTTGCCATCTTTCTAGCTATAAAGAGGTAGGATAGGAAGTCTATCTAGTGTAGGAACTATTGCGAAACGGCCTTATTTCCTTTATAGTCTTTATATAGCTGTATATATATTTTTATTCTAGCCTTAAAAAATATATCGCCTTTGCCGTTGCAGTGTTGTTTATAGTATATTACTACGTGCTTTAGAGACTGTAGTATATGCCCGCAGGGGCATGCAGGCGAAGGGTAATTAGGCACCGCTACTCTATTATAAATATAAGGTTAATTATAGACTATAATATTTCTTTTACCTATATTTCTAGCTTTTTTTCTATAGCTAGGTTTATACCTGCTTTACGCGTAATATAAAGGAGCTTTTCTACTTACTTTTTAATTTATATAACTTAAACTTCTTTCTATAGTAAATAGTATACGTTTATATTTTTAATAAAAATATATTCCGCTTTAGTATTATTTAGTAGTAAAAATAGTTCCTATATAATACTATTAGGGTTTAGGTTATAGATATTATAAATGTAAATCCTTTTTCCCTCTATATAAAGGAAAAAAATATTAAAATTTAGTAAGTAGTATAATATATTCTATAAGCGAGCCGTCTACCTAAGTAAACCGTCTACTTTATTATAAAAACCGGCCTTAAACGTTAATTACTTTATAACGCCAATAGATATTAACTATATATAACTTATAGCCTAATCTATAGCAACTTCTGTATTATTTTTGCACGTATAAATATTATACCCTAGCTTACTGCAGCGTCTACAGCGCCGCGCGCTCCCACTAAAATCTACTCTACCTTACTGCCTTTTGCTTTAGGCGTTTTTATTAAGCCTTTAAGCAGCTATTTAAAAGCCTGCTTCTATTATTAGAGTTCTTTTTCTTTAGATCCGCTTCTTTTTGCGCGCCTTGCGCTTTATAGCGGCTTTATTTACCTTTTAAAGGCTGGCAACTATATTATATAGTAGCGTGGCTTAATATATTATTATTGCAGCACCTTTAGAAAGGCTGCTAAGCGTATTAAAAATTGCTATAGGCGAGCTATTTTAATACCTTTAAATATAATTATAAATTAAAGCTAATTAAAAGCCTAGCTTATAAGTATTACTTAGTATTTTTAATTCCTATTAAGCCTTTACTATAGTAGGAGGTAATAGCGTATAAAGCTAAATATTAAGCTTTAAAAGCACTATCTCTAGATTAAGTAGTATAAGGCCTGCGCTTTAAAAGCCTGCGTAAATATTGCTTTTTATAATTAAGTTATAGAAGGCTGCTTTAAATACTAGTAAAAACTTTAGCTTTATAATATAGTTAATATAGTGGCGTATTAAGTCCTTAATTTAGCGCCTATATACCTTTTTTAACAGCGTAAAGCAGCTAATATTAAGCGGCTATAGCAGGTGCGATAAATATACTAGTATATAGAGAGTAATAATATTATTCTCCTTATAAATCTTTTTAAATTTAAGTAAGCAGTAGCTTTTATAGCTATTAATAATTAGCAGCTAATACATGCCTATAGTATAATCCTTTATATACTTATTAAAATACTATAGCCAGGCAATACTAAGCTTATTTATTATCTAGCTATTATTACTTACTACTATAACCTAGTCTAGTAGTATATTATTACCTTTATACTATATAGAAAGGTAGTACTTACCTAAAAAAAATAATAAATAGCGGGATAGCCTATTTATAGGTATTAACTCCTTAGATTATTATTATCTATTCGCGATTACCTAGCTATATTAATTTTAGATAACTGCACTGCTTAAAGCCTATTATAACTATACTAGTTAAAATAACGCCTATTTAGAAGCTAGCTTTATTAAAGTTATATATATTTTTATCTAGAATACTATACTTTGCTTTTATATTATATATAAGCTTAAACTAATTACTAATTGCCTTTAAATTCTTATATAAAGCTTTCTAATAATTATACTTTTAATTAAATTATATTTTAAGCTTAGGTGTTTGCTTAATAAAGTTCTTTAGCTAGTTCTTACTAATATAGCTAGCAGCGCGCTTAGCGAGCAATTTATTGGCCATCTCTTATATAGTATACAGGTTAGGCGGAAATCCTTGCAAATCTAGGTCGAGGATATATTAAACAACAACTAATTCCTCTAGCTTGGAAAGCTTCTTCGAATTAGGCTTAGAATCGCGTTGTGGGGTCGTTCCAGCGCGTTAATCTCGAAGTATGCTTCTGGGTACGTTATATATTATAATAGCGCGCCGTTCGCTTTTAAATTGCTGCTAATTAATTGCTGCAATAGCTATATATATTCGACCTTTATTTTATATTAATTACATATTATATTATCGACGTATAGTAGTTAGAAGTTAACGCGTCGCATTTTTATAATAAAGTAGACGGCTTACTTAGGTAGACAGCTCGCTTATAAAATACGTTATAACTAACTACTTATTAATATCTAGTTGTTTATTAATATATATATAGGCTTTTATATATTCCTCTTCTATATATAGTAGATAGTATAACTTTATTATATATATTATATATATTATATACCCCTACTTCTGCCTTTACTTATATAGGTTCCTTTATAGTTTTTATATAGCTAGTACTATAGATTATAGGCTAGCGTTTTCCGTTTTTTTAAGGAACTTTTTTTAAGTTATTAAGTTTTTATAAATATTATACTATATAATAGTAAAATTGTTTAGTTATTCTAATATTAGCTTATTTTAGTATCCTTTTATTATTTCTTAGCTTACCTATTATTTACCTAGGTTTTTTACTTAGTATAAATCTATTAGTTAGCTAGGTTATTTTATAATAATAGTATTTAAACCTTTCTACTTAATATTAGCTAATTACCTCTACTATATATAGTTTATATAGCTAGCTATAATAATACTTCCGGCAGTATAGCTAATTAGTTAGGTTGTGTAAACTAGGCGGGCTGTATTCTACTTTTAATTCTAAATACCTTATTAATAGCAGGCTAGTTTTTATCTACTATAAGTACTTTTTTTAGCTGTTTAGGTTTAGGTTTCTTTAAAAGTGCAGGTATAGTAGAAGCTATAGATGCTATAAAGTTTATAAAAAAGGGCTTTTTTACTTATATTTTAAACTTTCCTATATATTATACCCTTTTTTTAAAGCTATCTTTCTTATATACTATTATTTATTATATAACTGCGCTTAGAATATATATAGTTTATTACGCTCTATAGTATATTAGTATAGTATTATCTATTTCTTATTAAAGGCCCTTTACTAGGCCTTCTTTTAAATAGTATATTTAGTATTATATAATAGGCAGTTTCTATTATAGTTTACGTATTTTTTAATAGTTTTATCTAGGTATACTTTTATATTATACTCGCCTGTATATACTATATATTTAATATTTTTTTTATAGTACCTTATAATATACCTATAGCCCTAGTAGTTAAAGTACTATATAGCTATAAATTCTATTTTATACTTTAAGGTATTAAGTATATAGCCTTTCTAAGCAATACTATTATTAATAGTATTATTTACTATTACTTCTATTTATATACTTATAATAGCCGAGCTTATATACTATACTAGGTTTACCTATACTATAGTAATAGCTGCCTTATTTTTCTATATAATTTTATTAATTATAAGTTCTAGGTTATAGGTTATATTATTTTCTATTATATTTTTCTATAGGCTTAGGTTATTAAAGTCTATTTCTTTAGGCACGCTATATACTTTAATAAGTATTATAGGCGTGCGTATAGTAGCAGAAAAGCCTAGAATAAAAACCTAATTTTTTTTCTTTAAAAGGGCGTTTTTTAATAGCTTATCCGCAATAATTGCCTTAATATTACTACTTTATAGCTTCCTAATACTACTAATCTTTATAGTTTCCGGCTCTCCCGCCGCTTATAGCTTTTTTGTGATATAGTCGTTTATATATATTGCGTTAGCCGCTTACTAGGCGTTGTTTTCGATATAGATGTTAATTTTATAAAGGTTGTTTATTACATCCTGTCCGATTCTCGCGTCCTATCTAATTCGTATAGCTTGCCCGATTTGCATTGCCATCGGGGCCTTCGCTGCTGCAGCTACGTATGTCTTGTTTCCTTAAGCTTTTAGCTCGCTAATGCTCTTTCTTATATCCTTTATCTCTTTTATTAGTTCCTTCTATAGCGCGTTCTTCCGTTCGTCTATAGTTTTTTATATACAGTGGAGTTCTTCCTTAGCATCTATAAGTCCGAAGAACGCGTTATTAATGCACGCGACTATAGCCTAGAGGAAATCTATACTAATAGTATTAAAAGGCTAACTCTATAGGGCGCTTTATATTTATTATACTTTGTTAAGTACGCTTATAACGCTTCCGTACGTGTTAAGAAGGGGCTTTTAGTTATATTATTATTGTAGGTGTTGTTGTTATTATTATTGCGAGTGCAATCTAAGGTTAAAAGTTGCGGGAAAGATTTAACCTACTATAATACTACTACTACTGCCCGGAGGGCTTTATAATTGCATACGATTGCTCTAAATACCTTAAAGAGCCTATTAGAACTCCTTTTAGCTTTAATTTCTAATAGTTTATTAAAATAACTACATCGTGTTTTTTAATATTAGGCTATATAAGCTATAAAAGCCTTTTAGCCTTTTTATATACTATTAACTAAGTAGCCTAAATAATAAGCTATAATTATTATATAGGCTGCTCTATAAAATAAATAAATTAACTTTTTAAATAGGTTAAATAACCTAGGGTAAAATAGGTAGGTTATTTTATAAAATAAATAAATTATACTAAATAAAAAGTTTACTATATTATATTAAATAGCTTCTACTATTTTAGGTTATTATTAGTTTAGCTAATATTTTTTAGCGGCCTACTAAAGCCCTTTTTAGCTACCTTTAAAATTAGCTTTAGTCTAGTACTACTATATAGTATAAAGCTTTTTACTTTTCTTTTTTTAAATTAGAACTAAGGTATTATTTAGGTTATATATACTTTTAGTAGTACTTAGTATTTATATAGGCTTATATTTCTATTAGTATTATATTAAGCTAGTATAGCCTATTACTTTACTAAAGCCTATAGTTAGGCTTTTTTCTAAATATTATATTTTATACTATATACCGGGTAGTTTTTCTTATAGTTAGCGCACTTTTTAATACCTAAATTATTATATTTTCTAGTATTATATTCTCCTATATAGTTTATATATTAAAGGTTTTTTTTATAGTACCTAGCTATATAGCTATAGCTTTAGTACCTAAAGTACTATATAGTAATAAAGCTTATTTTATACTTTAATACTATTAGTAGCTAGCTATTTATAATAAGCCCTTTTACTATTATAGTATCTACTATTTTTTTTATATATATACTAGTAATAGCTAAGCTAGTGCAGTAGTTAGGGTTATTTTATACTACTTAAATACTTTTTTTATAATAAGGCCTAGGTTAATAAATATATTAGCTATAATAATAGCCTTTTTTAGCTCTAGGCTATTTAGGGCTATATTTTTAGGTACTTTATATACTTTTATTAGTATAGCAGGGAGTTATATACACGCTAACTTAGCTAGTACTTATACCTACTTTTTTTTTTTAATAGGTGTTTTTTTATAGCTTTATTAGCTATATATACTATTATATCCCTATTTTAAAGCTTTTTTATACTATATATTTAGGTTATATCTAAAAGGCCGCCTGCTTAAAGCTTACTAGTAATAGTTATATTTATATTATTTTTAGTAGTAGCTTATTATTATTTTTAATATAAATAGTAATTTTATAAACCTTTATAGGCTATACTATTAGTATTCTATTTTCTATAGCCTTTCTATTTTACTGCCTAATTCCTTTATTTTACTGCCCTATTTATTTATTTAGTATAGTAGCTAGTATTATTCCTACTACTACTGCGGCGTATATTTTGCCCTATATTAATAGCGCGCGTACTTTTTTTTCTATTTTTTCTATTTTCTTTATTAATTATACCTATAGCGTTTATTAAAGTTTAGCTAATATACCTATAAGGTTAATTATTACGTATTTAATAAATTCCTAGAATATATAGTATAGTTTATCTATATTTATAGGTTAAGATAGCTTATTCTATAGGCTGGCCTATAGTTATCGCGCTTTATAAAAGGTGCTTTAAACACTTTAGTAGGTATTTCCAGTAGGCTTCGGGTTGTTGTATTTGGTTTAGTTTTAGGGTTAAGGTTATTATTATTAATATAGGTAATGCTGTTGTTGCTGCAGGTGCTGCGGATTAGGGGTCGCGACGCGTAAATCGACCGCGACGCCGCCACCGCTACTTGCGGAGCTCTAAAAGTTCGTTATATAGCTTATAGGGCCTTAAGTAGCCCCTAGGGGCTTGCCTTGGGCCGTAATTCCAAGCGGCTGCGAGCTCGATTGCATCGTGCTTATTAGAAGACGCTATTGCTTATGTATAAGTATTAGGTTCGTTATTAAAGTTTATAACTAGGGCTAGCTTATCTTTAGATAGATTATCTATATATCTATTTACAGAAGACCTTATTTATATTTTATCTATATATCTATTTGGATTTTATATAGATATAATAGATCTTTATTTAGGGTAGTCTTTATATAGAGCTAATTTATTTTTAGAATCGCTTTTATCTATTAAGCTATTATTATTTATAGATTTATCTTCCTTTAGTAGTTCTATATTAATAGCTAATTTTTTAGGGTTGCTTCCTATATTAAGGCTACCTTTATCCTTTTTATTAAGGAAGGTTTCTATTATAGTTATATCTTTAGCCTAGAATACTTTATTAGTCTCTAGGTCTAGTAATCTATAGCTATTAGAACTATATCCTAGTATTATAGCTTTTTTTGCTCTAGGTTCTAGTTTATTAATATGCGTTTTTACCTTATAGTAAGCAGTAGAGCTAAATATTTTTATATTATCTATACTTTAAAATTTTGTATTATAGTATAGTTTATAAGGTGTTTTATTTTTTAAGTTAGAATGCGGCGTTCTATTATATATATATACGGCTGCATTTACAGCTTCTTTCTATAGATTAAAAGGAAGCTTAGCTGTATATAATAAGGCTCTTACTATATTAAATATAGTTAAATTAATACGCTTAATTAAGCTGTTTTGTTCCGGTGTATACGGGCTTAAAAGTTAATAGATTATACTACTTTTAGAGAAAGTTGTTTTAAACTTCTTATTTATATATTCTCCCCTATTATTAGTCTTAAAGTACTAAATTTTTCTTTTATCTACTGTATTTTCAGCCTTAGCCTTATATTCTATAAAAGCGTTATAAGCTTTATCTTTAGATTTTAGTAGCTTATAGTCTATATATCTAGATACTGTATCTATAAAAAAGATAATATATTTATTACCTCCTAAGCTAGGTGGATTTATAGGACCCGTAAGGTCTAAAGATACTTTTTATAAAGGAATAGTAGTTTTTAGTGTAATTTCCTTATTATATTTATTTTTAGTTATCTTAGCTTATATACAGACTTCGCATTATATACTATCCTTAAGAGGTGTTTTAAGTAGAATACTAAGCTTTCTAGAGCTTATATGGCCTATTCTTTGGTGCCAAAGAGATAGACTATTTTTATTTATATATGTATTTGTTGAATCGCTTTTATCTATATACTTATCTATTTCTTTTATAAAAAGAGTTGTATCTTCTGTATTTATATAGTATAAAGAGTTTTTAAGCGTTGCTGTTGCTAATATAGTCTTTTTTATATATATAGTAGCTGTTTTATCTTTAAAGACTATATTTAGCCCAGCAGAATCTAGTTTACTTATTAAGATTAGATTATATCTAAAGGTAGGTATATAAAGGTATTTTTCTAGTATAAATTTATTCCTATTTAGTGTTAATTGTATATTTCCTACTCCTTTTACGGTAGTAGTTTTATTTTCTTCCCAATTTAATATAACAGCTTGCTCCTTATAGCTAGTAAATAGTTTTCTATCTACTATTATATAGCTAGTGCTTCCGGAGTCTAATATATAATTAGCTTAGTTATTAGGGGTATAATAGGGTGCTAGGAATACCTTAACTTCGGCACAATCTAGGTCTACATCGAAATCTGCCTAATTATTAGAGTTAGATTCTTCTGTAAGTAAAGATTCTTCCTTATTATCTTTTGGTAGTGGTTTGTAATATTGCTTAGTTCTAAACTATTTAGGTGCTTTTTCAGGAAATAGATAAAAGCAATCTTTTGTAGAGTATATAGCTGTTTTACACTTTTTACAGTATCTAGTCTTTTTAACTCGATTCTATTTATTCTTTGGATGGAGCCTTTTAGTTCTATTAAATAAGGTTGTTTCTTACTCCTTAGAGTCTTAACGTCTAGCCTTATCCATTAAATTAGAGAACAGAGCTTCTAAGTTAATATTAGAAGAGTTTTCTCTATATAACTGGGTAACTATAGTAACAAACCTATTATAAGGGTCTGTTAGGTTATTTAGAACCCAGGCTACAATAACCTAATTAGGTAATTCTAGCTTCTTAGCCTTTAACTGGTCCGTTAACTATTTTATCTTATTTAAGTATTCTTCTATAGGGCTATATAGGTTCTTTGGTAGCTTCCAGGCCTTAATTGCAGTATTAGAGTACTGTAATTGTAATAAAGGACCGTCCTCTATAGTAAGCCTAATAGTAGCTAATGCCTTTATATTATTTTCTTCTTTTATAGGAGTACTGGGAGTAGCGCTAATAGCATTGCTACATCCCTTTTCCACTAAGAGAGGTTGTACTCTTAGAGCCTAAACTTTGTAGTTGGATTGACTAACGAGCTTAGTAATAGTGATTTTTATTAGAACAAGAATGAGCGATATATTTCTTTGTTCTATTATCTATGTATATATATAGATACAAATCTATTTATAGATCCTTTATTCCTTTATTCTAACAAAGAACTCCTTGTCTTAATAAAGGACTTTTTGTCCTAATAAAGGACTCTTTGTCCTAATAAAGGACTTGTTGTATTTAAAGAGGCTTTGTCTAAATAAAGAGACGTTAACTCTTTATTACAACAAAGACTACGTTCTAATAAAGAACGACTGAGGTATATTAAGACCGCTGCCTCGCTTCTTAAACAAAATTATCTTAACCAGTTTTACATACTGATTAGTAATACAACACTTATTTAAACTTTCACCATTTCACCACGTGCCTCATATACCTTTACAATTTTATCCGTCATTTTCGTGTGAAAAGCGTAATTATACGGCTGAATTTCACAGAGGTTTAAATAGATAGATGGATAGCCCGTTAGGCAAATAGATAGATAGATAGCCCGTTAGGCGAATAAATAGATGGATAGCCCGTTAGGCGAATAGATAGATGGATAGCCCGTCAGGCGAATAGATAGACGGATAGTTTCTATGTATCTATATATTTGACAAATAGATAGATTCTATCTGGTGTTTGTAGAATTGATCGGATAAAAGGTAATCACGTGATCTGGGCTGTCTTGGCTTGATACGTGATATACAATTGACGTAGGTAGACCGGTCACGTGATATATGCTGATGCAAGCTTGATGTTCGTATATATGATATGTAGAAGCTGTTTGTTCGGTTTGTTGTTTGTGGCGGAGTTGTATTTCAAGTGTAAAGGTGTATGAGGCACGTGGTGAAATGGTGAAGGTTTAAGTAAGTGTTGTATTACTAATCAGTATATATACTTCTTAAGATTATTAAGTTTACGGAGCGAGGCAGCGGTCTTAATATACCTCAGTCGATCTTTATTAGAACGTAGTCTTTGTTGTAATAGAGAGTTAACGTCTCTTTATTAAGACAAAGCCTCTTTATATACAACAAGTCCTTTGTTAAGACAAAGAGTCCTTTATTAGGACAAAAAGTCCTTTATTAGGACAAAGAGTCCTTTGTTAGAACAAAGGAACAAAGGATCTATAAATAGATTTGTATCTATGTATATAAATAGATTTGTATCTATGTATATACATAGATAATAGAACAAAGAAATATATCGCTTATTCTTTTTCTAATACGCCCCTATAAGCGTTATATTCTATTCTACCTTATCTTGTCTAATTTAGACAGATAGATAGATAGATAGATAGATATATAGAATTGTATTTGCGCACATATATACATACATACATACATACATACATACATACATACATACATACATACATA
>NW_022985454.1:636506-653178 GCF_010093595.1 Mytilinidion resinicola | reverse complement strand
ATACATACATACATACATACATACATACATACATACATACATACATACATATATAGAATTCTATGTATATATTTATTTACACAATATATCATCTTCTATAGATGTATCTATTTGGAAACTAGTCTCATATAGTCTACTATTTTAGTAAAACTAGTTCCTACTAGCGGTTTAGTGAATATATCGGCTATTTGTTCCTTAGTATTGAGGTACGCTAGTTTTATTAACCCGTTTTGTACATTTTCTCTTACAAAGTGATATTGTATATCTATATGCTTCGTTTTAGAGTGGTGTTCGGGATTATAAGCTAATTCTATAGCTGATTGACTATCTCTAAATAAATAGAAGTCCTCTGTGTTTCTAATATTAAGTTGTTTTAGTATACTTATTAAGTATATATACTCTTTTATAGTTTCTTTTAGTGCTATATATTCGGATTCGCAACTAGATAGTGCTACAGACTTCTGTAGTCTACTATTCCAACTTATAGGCGTTTTACCATAGGAAAAGTAGTATCCTGTGGTAGATTTTCTACCTATTACATCACCCCCGTGATCTGCATCCGAGTAGCCTAATATATACGGTGCTGGATCATTAGGTGAAAATTTAACACTTATTCCGTGTGTAGGCTTATATAACAAGTACTTCCAGATTCTGTCTAGCGCCTTGAAGTGTATAGGGCTAGGATTAGACATAAAGCAAGCGCATATATTTACGCTATACGCTATATCTGGCCTTGTTTTAGTAGATAGATATATAAGACTACCAACTTGCTGCTGGTATAGCTTAATATCTTCTTTAGTAGCTTGTTTGCTATTTTTATCTAGTTTAATGCCTACGTCTTCTGGTATAGAGACAGGATTTAATTTCTCCTTATTAAATCTAGATAGCATACTTTTTGTATACTTTTTCTGGCTTAGTAAAAGTGATCTCTCTTTTCTATTACGTGTTATTTCCATGCGAAGGAAGTAAGAAATTAGGCCTAAGTTAGTTGACTCTAAGTCTTTACTTAACTTTGCCTGTAATTCTTCTATATCCTTTATATTAGGACCAAATACTAGTAAGTTATCTACATAACAGACTATTATAATATTCAAAGACGTATTTTTAAATACTGCCTGGTCTGCTATAGTGCTTTTAAAGCCGTATTTTTCTAGATAGGTGGCTAAATGCCTATACCATTGTCTAGGCGATTGTTTTAAGCTGTATAAAGCTTTATTTAGCTTATATACCTTATTATCTAAACTAAAACCATATGGTTGTTCCACGTATAGTTCTTTATCTAGATCGGCATGCGTAAATGCATTTTTAAGGTCCTATTGTACTATCTCCAGGTTATAATAGGCTACTAGTATTAATAAGAGCCTATATACTTTTGGACGGCAGATATTTGCAAAGGTTTCTTTGTAATCTATGCCATATGTTTAACTAAAACCTTTTACTACCCATCTTGCCTTATATTTAGTGATATTGTTATCTTTATTGGTTTTTATTTTATAAACCCAACGTCCTTTTAAGGCGTTTCTATTAGCTGGTAAATCTATTAACTTCCATGTATTTTGCTTATTAAGCTGATTTACTTCAGCTTCTATAGCTTCTTGCCATTTATCCTTATTAGCAGAGGCTATTGCTTACTTGTATGTATTTGGTTTGTTATTAAAATTAATAATTAAGGCTAACTTATTTTTAGATAGATTATATTCTATATATATACTTATAGAAGTAGGTTTTTGCCTTTATATATTTGTACTTATAGAAGTAGGTTCTTGCCTTTATATATATATACTTGTAGAATTTTATATATTAAGGCTATTAGATAGCGCTAATTCATCTTCTAAATCGTTATTATAAGTATTTATAATATTAGAGCTTCTAATTAGCTCTATATTAATAGTATACTCTTCTTTCGGCGTACTAATAGATTCTATAGACTTCTTAAAAGAGTCTTCTATAATAGTTACGTCTCTTGCCCAAAATATCTTATTAGATTCTATATCTATACAGCTGCGTTAACAGCTTCTCCCTATAGATTAGACAGTAGTCCTGCATAATATAAAAGAGCACGTACTATATTAAATATAGTAAGATTAATACGCTCTATTAGGCCGTTTTATTCAGGTGTATATGGACTAGAAAATTAATAAATAATACTATAAGTAGATAACAATTGTTTAAATCTCTTACTAGTATATTCTCCACTATTATCTGTCTTAAAGTATATTATCTTATGTTTAGTAGAGTTCTTGGCAGTAACCTTATACTCTATAAAAGCATTATATGCTTCTGCTTTATTCTTTAATAGCTTGTAGTCTAAATATCTACATGCTGCGTCTAAGAAGAATATAACATACTTATTACCCCCTATACTAGGTGGGTTTATAGGCCCTGTAAGATCTGATATAACTTTTTGTAACAGAGTAGTAGGTTTAGCTGTTATTACCTTACTACGCTTGTTTTTAGTTATTTTAGCTTTTATATAAGCTTTGCATTATATAGGGTCTTTTATAGGTACTCCTAATAGAATACTAAGCTTCTTAGAGCTTATATAGCCCATTTGTTGGTGCCAAATAGATAGACTATTTCTATCTATATATGTATTTATTAAATTGCCTTTTATTAGTTTATCTATTTGCCTAGCAAGTAGACTTCTATTATATGTATTTATATAGAATAGAGAGTTTTTTAATATAGCTGTTGCTACTACTGTACTATTTTTATATATAGTAGCAGTTCTATCCTTAAAAGTTATATATAAACCCGTAGAGTCTAATTTGCTTATAGATATTAGATTGTAGCTAAATAAAGGTATATATAAACAGTTTTCTAATATAAAGATATGCCTATTAAGCTCTAAGTCTATATTTCCAACTCCTATAGAAATAGTAGTCTTATTTTCTCCCTGATTTAGCGTTGTAGCTTGTGCCTTATACAAACTAAACAGTGTTCTATTTATAATTATACGGCTTGTAGATCCAGAGTCTAATATAAAATTAGCCTGGTTCTCTTTTATAGGGGTATGAATACTATAAATACCTGTTCTTCTGGCGCATCTATATCTATATTAAAGTCGTCCTAATTACTACTATTAGCACCTGGAGGTTTAGGAAAAACAGGAGTAAGGTTATAAATTGTTAATGAGGATGTATCGTCCTTATTTCTATGTCTAAAACCCTTAGGAGCCTTATTAGGAAGTAGATGAAAGTAGTCTTTTGTATAGTAAGTGTTTGTTTTACACTTCTTACAATACTTGTTCTTTTCGACTTTCGTCTTATTATAGTTAGGCTTATTAGCCTTACTATGCTTCGGCTGACTGTTTTTATAGAATTTCCCTGGGGGTCTCTTATTAAACAGTGCTAGCTCCTTATCTCTAGAGCCTTGGCGCCTAGAGTTGTCTATTAAATTAGAAAATAGACTCTCTAAGTTAATACTAGTAGAGTCTTCTCTATAGGACTATGTTACCATAGTAATAAAGCCCTTATAAGGACTTGTAAGGTTATTTAAAACCTAAGCAACTATTACCTAATTAGGTAGTTGTATTTCCTTAACTTGTAATTAATCTGTTAACTGTTTAACCTTATTAAGGTATTCCTCTTTAGAAGAGAACTTAGATAAGACAGTATTAAATAGTTCCTTACAAATAAAAAACTCGGAGCTGAAGCCCTTAGGGCTATATAGGTTATTAAGCAGATTCTATGCTTCTAAGGCTGTTGTAGAATACTAGATTTGTAATAAGGGTCCATCTTCTATAGTAAGCCTAATAGTAGCTAATGCTTTAGAATCTGCATCCGCTTTTATAACAGCAGATATAGCTGATATTGCGTGCGCACAGCCTTTTTCTACTAATAGAGATTGTACTCTAAGAGCCTATACTTCGTAATTGGCTTAGCCAGTAAGCTTTCTAATTGTTATCTTCTTAGTCATCTTAAATAGATAGATAGATAGATAGATAGATAGATAGATAGAATTGAGCTTGTTGTGTAGATAGATAGAATTGAGCTCGTTGTGTAGATAGAATTGAGCTTGTTGTGTAGATGGATAGAATTAACAGATAGATACTGTATATTTAAATATCTCTACAAGTATTAATTGTATAGCGTTCCCTTTAGTAGTAATATACTTGTTGTAAGAAGACTTATTGTATTTTCTACTAACTAGTAGTAACCTTTGAAGAATGGCTGAATTACGAGTATAGGAGGGTATAATCCAATATAAATAACTGCTCCTTCCAGGGTCTTCCTATTATAACATTTGTATAGCTTAATACTAGCACGTTATGGGTTAATACTACTGTTGTATATAACCTTAATACTTCTAGGAAAAGAATACACAAAATAAGGATTCTTAATAGAGAGAGCTCTTTCTTGTTAATTCTTTTAATAGATTTCCGGTATATAGGTAGTGTATTAAGTAATTCCGTAAGGAAAATAACACTGAAAGGGTATTTGTTGTGGAAAAGCTGGATATTCTGTTATTTTCAGAAAATAAGAGAGTTTAATTCTCCCTTCCGGTGTATATTAAAACAATCCAGATAACGTAGTATTAATTTGTATTTCACTATTGTCAAGTTCTAGTACAAGGCCGTCGATTTTGTCTTTGTAATGGGATGTACGCTCGTTGTAATTAGATATACGCTCGGTTTAATGAGAAATATCTTGATTTCTAATGTAATTTGGGCTTGCTAGAGTAATTTGAGGTGATAACAGTGCAGAAAGTTGTCTATGTTTCTGTCCGATGTTGGAATTAGCCTCTATGTAGTAGCTTTTGTTGGAAGAAGCCACAATTGCGTGCAAGCGGGGTAATCTGACGTTTGTGTTGGTTCCGTCTGAAGAAAACTAACGTTTTTGTTGTTCTTTGACGTTTGTGCGGGGTAGATTGACGTTTGCGTTGATTTTGTCTGAAAACAGATATAATAGTTCTTTATTGTGTTTCTAGGCTTATAATTGGCTAGAGCTATCCGCGCTTATAACCTGTAAAGGTATATAAGGTATGTAGTAAAATAGTAAAGGTTTAAGTAAGTGTTGTATTAATAATTAGTATATATACTTGTTAAGATTATTAAGTTTACGGAGCAAGGCAGCGGTCTTAATATACCTTAGTTGTTCTTTATTAGAACGTAGTCTTTGTTGTAATAAAGAGTTAACGTCTCTTTATTAAGACAAAGCCTCTTTATATACAACAAGTCCTTTATTAAGACAAAGAGTCCTTTATTAGGACAAAGAGTTCTTTGTTAGAACAAAGAACAATAAAGGGTTTTTTATTAGAATAAAGGAATAAAGGATCTATAAATAGATTTGTATCTATGTATATATATAGATAATAGAACAAAGAAATATATCGCTTATTCTTTTTCTAATATTAAGATCGCGTTCGAGTTGTTGTAGTGCAGGCTTGTATTCAGCTTCTTCTAGTTCGGCTTCGAGTTTGTATAGTGGTAATGGAGATTATTAGAACAAGAATAAGCGATATATTTCTTTGTTCTATTATCTATATATATACATAGATACAAATCTATTTATAGATTCTTTGTTCCTTTGTCCTAATAAAGGACTCTTTGTCCTAATAAAGAACTTGTTGTATATAAAGAGGCTTTGTCTTAATAAAGAGACGTTAACTCTTTATTACAACAAAAACTACGTTCTAATAAAGAACGACTGAGGTATATTAAGACCGCTGCCTCGCTCCGTAAACTTAATAATCTTAACCAGTTTATATACTGATCAGTAATACAACACCTATTTAAACCTTCACCATTTCACCACGTGCCTCATATACCTTTACAGAGATCGACAGCGTTTTTGTCTAATACTCGATTGATTTATAGAAGGGGCCTGCCCGTTGCTTTGTAGTGTTGATTGAGGTGTTTGAATAGTGCGATCCGAGCTCATAACCTGTTAAAAGTATAGAGTCGATGCAGAGAGAGATAGAACAAAGTTGTATGGATAGATAGATAGAAGTGTATTGCTTGAGTTCTTCTTTACATCGACGGCAGCGGAGTTGCATATATATACATACGTATAGCATTGTGAAACGTCCTCTAACGCTTCTGTAACGTTATCTCACTTTTCCTGTTACAAACGTTTACTGTATGACGTTTAAACGTGCATAGTTTTAGTTGTTTTGAGAGCTTTATGCATAGGGATATAACGCTTATGCTATTATAATCCTTATATTATATACTAGGGTATTCAGATGCAGATTATAGGGGTAATATTATAGGCAGAAAATCTACTACTGGCTATTACTTCTTATATGGGAAAACGCCAATTTCCTGGAATAGTAAGCTATAGAAAAGTGTAGCACTATTAAGTTGTGAATCTGAATACATGGTTCTAAAAGAGACTATAAAAGAATATATACACTTAATAGGTGTATTAAAACAACTAGAAATTGGAAATACAGAAGATTTCTACCTATTTACAGATAGCTAGTCAGCTATAGAACTAGCAAATAACCCTGAACACCATGCTAAAACAAAGCATATTGATATACAATATCATTTTGTAAGAGAAAATATATAAAATGGGTTGATAAAGCTAGCCTACCTTAATACTAAGGAACAAATAGCTGATATATTCACAAAACCTCTAGTAGGATCTAGTTTTACAAAAATTGTTGAATACATAAAACTAGAATCTGAAGTTGGTGAATAGATAAATACATAGATAGATAAATAGATAGATAGATAGACTTCTTCTCTTTTTTTTTATCTATCTATCTATCTATCTATCTATCTATCTGTTGATCTATCTATTTATTTATCTATCTATCTATCTATCTGGAAAAACCTATCTATCTGTTAATCTAACAGAAAATAGAATATAACGCTTATGGGGGTGTGTTAGAATATAATAAGCGCTATATTTCTAAGCTTCTAGAACCATCTAGAACCAGATGGAATCTTATGGAAAGATTCTCTTATAAATTAACTGTATTTGTAATATATAGAAGTATCTAGAATATGCTAGTATAAGCATTACAAACTATGCTTTTAAAGCATAGAGAAACTTCTAGTACTTATATATTGAAGTATATAGAGGCCCAACCTCTATAAGATGGGAGGATATCTAATTCAATTAATTTAACATCCATCCTACTACCGCTCTATCTGTTGATCCTTCCTATACAACCTTTACAAAGATAAAGTAGAAAACTACTGTAAACTTAGTAGATAAGGTAAGGTGCGGCTACTAACTAGGGGAACAAGGCTGAATAGAAATAAGTCTCTATAAGATAAGATTTGACTAATATTAAGCGTGTAGTCTCTGTAGATAGTTATACACTATATAATTTAGAATAGTCCTTTATCAGCTTGCTCTCCAGCTTAAATACTTATAAATACTCAAATCCAACGCAACGTGAGCCCGCTCAAGCCAATTAGAACATCTCACAGGTGGTGGTGAGGATTGTGTATTGACTACATAGGGTGTTACACCCAGCGGCCCGCCTTGTTTTTTTTTATTTCCAGAATATAGGCAATGTTGACCTCCCATTTGGGGCCAGGCAGCAAGTCTTAAATAGATAATTTTACCACAGCGACAGTACACCAACCGATCAGGGCGGATCACCAGGCCCACAGAAGCATGATATGCTGCTATACTTCGCAGAAGAATTGGATGCCAAGGACGTGTTCATCTATTTCAAGGCTGGGTCATAAAGTACAGTAAGTATACACAAATCAGGCCGTGATCCATGCTCCAAATAGTTACTTTTCGCGAAGCTCATTTCTCATTTCGGTCTTGATCCTGGTAATTGTGCCAGCACCAGAATATATCATAGCTGTATACACCATCGCAACACTTGCACCAGCCTCCAGTATCTGGAGCGCTTGACCTCCATTTGTGATACCTCCTGTGGCAAAGATGGTTTTGCGTCGGAGAGATTCCGTAGGGGATTCGGCATCGGTAGACTTTGGGCCTTCGTCTAGCATCTTGCGATATCGCTTGACCAGTTCCAGCGTCCTTGGAAACAGTTGTGGTCCGGAGTATCCTCCCTGCTCTTGAAGTATGGCTGCTTCCTTTGGCGGGAGGCTGTACCCTTCTGGAATTGGATCTGGACGCCTCTTCGTCGTGTTGCCGACGATGACTCCGTCAACGCCGGATTGCCATATGGCTTCGCATATACCGGACACTTGCTCCTCCGAGTCTTCATCTGGACTGACTTTGACAAGGACGGCAGGCTTTGTTTTCCTATCAACTTCGCTCGCAGCCTTGACGCAGGTGGTCAAGATATGCGTTAGCGGTGCCACGTTTTGCAGTGCGCGCAGACCAGGCGTGTTCGGACTCGAGACGTTGACCACAATGATGTCCGAGTACTTCCCCAGGTGTGCTATCCCAAAAGCAAAGTCTCGTTTGACGGCTTCAATGTCATTATCTGGGGTCGACTTATTCTTGGTAACTTGAACAGCGAGGAGCCTTCCCGGCACCAAAGACCCTGGAGGCACTCCAGCCTCACTGTCCAGTACTATCCGCTCAGCCTCTGCGTCGATACCAAGACCAACACGTAAGGCATATTCTCTGACTCTCTGGCGCAGCGTCATGGAAACGTGCTCTGCGCCTTCAGAATTGAAGCCATATCGGTTGACCATGGCGTTTTGCGAGGGTATCCTAAAAACTCTGGGCTTGGGGTTACCCGGCTGCGGCAGTGGGGTGATTCCACCAATTTCCACGATGCCAGGACCAAGTGCGAGGAGTGGTGACGGTACTTCGGCATTTTTATCAATCCCAGCTGATGTCCCTATGGGGTTATCCAGGATATGTCCAAATATTTCCACCCTCAGATCACCCGCAGCGTCAGGATTCCCCCGCTCCCTGGGATGGAGTCCGAATTGGTACAGGCCCTTCAATGCGACAGTTCCAGCATGATGTGCCTCTTCACCGTCTGGATATATCATCCGCAATGCCGGAACAACAAGCCATTCGTGAATACTGGCTCTCGTGTCGGTTATGTAAAGGTATCCGAAGCCTAGGAAGAAAACAATTGAGGTCCCGTACAGTAAGTTCCTCGTGCGCGTGAGAACAGAACGGCCATCGGTGGCTAGCTCGGATGCGGTGGATGCTTGACGATACGCGACGGGGACTCGAGCTGGGTGGAGAGACACTCTTCTGAGTGATGGTCGAGTGTGTCCAATGAAGCCACCCGAGGTCCGGCTAAAGGCCATTGTGCGAAGAGTCCGCGCCGGCACCGCCGTACTCATGGTGGATTGATCGGCCGCTTGAGCACTGGGAAGCTCGGGGGAGCTGGCGGGTACAGATCTTCAGAGGGGTCGCGATGTGAGGTTGAGGTACTTGGTTATGAATGAAAGTTATGTTCCTGCATGAAAATCGGCGCACGGACTAGTTAGCTGTGAGCGGCTCCTCCCCTGACTCCTGATCGACGAGTTCTCTCTTTTGCAAGTCGCCAGCCTCATCAGTCTTCAAGCGCACAATCTAAAATCCAGCCTCATGGGAGCACTGTGGCTTAGACTCTGTCACTATGTAGCCTTTTATAAATCTCCTAGAGTCAATTATTGCTGTTTGTACAGGTCATGTGATCTCCAGTTCTGGAGATAACCAAGGTATTCTACCAGAAGCGTAAAACGAGTGGATTCGGGTAAGACCGATGAATCAAATAATCCCACAACGACTAACAACGTAAAATCTGGCTGAACAATTTCAGATGGCAGCAATGTTGAACATCGAGAACATCCGTCACGGCAAATCCTTCTCAGCCTATCCATAGCGAACCGACATGGGTTAAGAGATATCTGAGCATAGAGAAACATTAAAAACCGGCCTCCAGTGCACGACCTCTCATCAGCGCACTCTCATACGGCCCCTATGTGCAGAGCACACGGCCGGAGGGGCTCTCGAGATCCTTTCCGTCCAGGCTCCTGGGTCAAGCTATGGGAACGCCTGGAAGACAATTTCAATCCATATTTGGAATAAGTACGTCTGGAAGTGCTAAGCTGATAAACGAAGCCTGTTTCGACGAATTTATGGAAGAAAGAGCCTGGCTATTAAGTAATCAGTCGTCACCATGCTCGCCCCAGGGGCTAGGACGCAGAGGTTCTCGAGACCCTCTTCGAAAATGCTATGCCTATCGGACCTTGTCAATTCATAGTGGGCATAGGTGGGGCATTAACCTTACCGGTGGCTCAGCATATCTTCATTCAGGACATGAGACCTATGTTGCGCATGACCAGCGCAACATGATCAAGATCGCTGTCCTTCAAAACAACACCAAGGATCGCTTCAACCGTATCGGCCATCGTAGTGGGCGGAACGGAATTCCCTTGAGAGGGGTTCTTGTTGATGTGATTACCCAGGTGGATCATGGTACCAACGCGATCGAGATTCTTGTTCGACCTTAGGTTCATCTGGCCTGCATCTCGTTAACGGCGTTTTCGGATTGTCGGAACAAACACTCTACCTCTAGTTTCATTTCCGCTATGCCAATGCATCACATGAACCGTTTTCATCGCGGCATCGCCCACAACAGCCAGCCTCTTGTTCCCATCGAAACGAGTTCCACCATCGCAGGTACGTACTGGCAGTCCGGCGGCTTGAAGAGCCTCCTAAAGATGGTCGGTGTTGTTGAAGCGGTACCTAATGGTTTGCTGGCACCCTTCAATCTTGGTAGCTTGTGATATCATGTTGTTTAGGAAGTTGGGATGAGTCGAGCAGGCAATCTTGGTTAAGATGTCACTGGAGAGCAGAGAAGAGTTGAACAGTGATGCTATCGTACTTGAGGGGCCGGAGGCTATTTAACCCATCGGTGCAGACATGTAAGGTGGCAGGTTAGGCAGTAGTATGCTGTGCCGCAGTGGGCGAAGTATGTGATGTCGGTCGAGGAAGGCACCGAGGCACAAGTCACTCGTCGACCTCGAACTATCAAAAAGCGTCGAAATCATCAGAAAGAAAGGGTGCATGCATCAAGAGCAGGCCCCTCGAATGCATCTAGCTACTTTTTCTTAGGTACCAGGCGTTGGTTGCGGTGTTGTGAGGCTAGAAACTCTTAATGCCTTTCGTGCCATCACATATTTCACCAACTGTGCCGCGGCCGGCCGGCCGCCACCTCATTTCCAGGTGAACGTTGGGCTCAGGTAACCAAACCTTAAGGCAACCACGCCGGGTAGATTAATACTAAGATACAAGGTAAAAAAGAGTGTTCTACGACGCCTAGGAATAGCAGCGTGGCTCGCCATTGGATTGCAGGTTCTTGGGTGGAAGTTGGAGGTAGCGTTTATGAGCCGGGAATCGGTTCTGTGGACGCGATGGAAGTACCAGAGGTCTCCAATTGTGGAAGAAGGAGTGAATTGGGTCTCACTTTCCTCCAATAGTCTAGTCCCGAATCTTGGATACAGAGAATTCTCAAACTACCTTTCCTCATATTCATCTCGTTTACTACCGGCCAATACCTACGTGCTCTGTTCTCCTCTTGCGTGTTCTCTTACCTTCGCGCCGAAACCTAAGATATCGTTAGGGAAAGCATGTCCAGATTGCTTGACTTTCTAGCCCCGTTCGAAGAAGTAAACGACCTACTTATCGTCATCGCTGGCGTCTTACTTACCATCACCTACCTCATTCATACCGGCTTCCACAATGCCGTCACTTCTTCCTTCGACAATGCAGTCAACGCGGTCCATTATCTCATCCTCGTCCTCTTTGTCTTTTTGTCCGCCTTCGCCACCGTTGCCATAGCTCGCCTCACCGTTCGGGTGGTCGTCGCTTTCGTTCTTCTGGGAGTCGTTGGCATCGCAACTCTCTACCCGGCATTCCGTCTGTTTTGCATCATCGCCAGACGACTGCTCTGTCCCTGTCCTCCCAGACAGGAGAAACCGATTCCGGGAAAGCAAGGTTCAGGTTCAGAATCTTGTATCGTAAAATGTCCGCACGCAGAGCCACAGCACGAGAATACGATATCCAGCGGTCAAACAGTACCCGCAAGCTAAGGCCCAGTTCGAGGAATCAGTCTCCAAACAGAAGCCTCCGAGTCCAGAACTTAGTATCGATCAATATTCGCACGCTAAATCTATCTCTCCGGAGCCAAGTCCTATCCAGCGCGGGAAACCACTTTCTGAACTGACATCTCCAGATCTGGAACCGAGTATCAATCAGTACCTAGAAGCTGAATCTATATCTCCTGACCCCATTTCATATTGCGCAACCACGGGTAGAGTAAGCACTGGCCGATCGCTCAGAGCAAATCCAACACGTGCGAGAATTCCTTGGCTGAGCCCGCCACAAAAATAACCAGTTGTAGTGCTTTCACGATGATAGAAAGAAAGAAAGAAAGAATAGAGATTTAGGGGAGTCAAGAAAACGGGCGGTGCCTCAATCCATGGGATCGTGTCTGCCCTGAGGCTCTATCGCTGCTATTCTCCGCTTCATGCTTTAACATCGCCCGGCAATCCGAAACGTCTTCATATCACCGTCGGCGACCATTTTCGAAGAATATAGGATTAGATTGGACGCGCTCATAGCGTACGATTGGGCTCTGCGAAATCTTTCTCGTCTTCTTTACCTGGCTCTGTCTCGGAGACAGCAACTATAGCACCTGCATACGAGAAGACATGTGACCAAGAGAGCGATACAGAGTTTGGACAAAACCTGTGTCAGGCTTCGCATACTGATTACTCCGATTAAATGGTCAGGTCATGCGGTGGCGATGTGAACGACGTTCTGTTGTATCAATGACGGCGACGAAATATGATGGGCACATGCGGGAGACCACGGCGGTGGCAGAGGTTACAAACGACATTTAGCAAATACCTGATTAGCTCTCTGATTCCTGGTCCCTTCAGGAAGCACCCGGTGGTATATTGAGGATGGAGTAGCTCACACTATGCTTGAAACAGCACCGTGCAACGGTTAATTTGATGTTTTTCTCAGATACCCTCCTCATTTCTCATATGCTCACCATACGCCGGGGGCGCACCCTTACTACTCTCGGCCACAACGGGAGGCAGTGTAGAAATCAACCCCCCAAACTCAAACTCTGCGTCCAATCTTACCAAGTAAATCGACGCCAAGGTACCGCAGTAATTAGGCCCGGGCGTCTGGTACAGCCTCTGCGCTTTTCTACAAAACTGTTCCCAGACTTCGGGAGGTCCGCGAAAGTCGACATACGCTATCATGTGGTCGGCGACGGTTGTGACACCAAACATGCCTTTGGCGGGTTTCAGGCCGTACCCACCCTGTAATGTTATGTGAGCATGAGAAACGCGAGAAGGGCGGCGAAACAGTCTACATGTGTTGATACGACTTCGCCCATGAGGGTGGTGTGGAACATGACGCGCACGGCATCGGGGTCGGAGCCGAAGGTGTCTCCATGGAGCTTTGCCAGGTTCTTCGCGTAGAAGTGGCGACTGGCTCGTGCACGCTACCACCTCGTGCACGGTTTCTTAAAAACCCTAACAACATTGCTAAATTGTAACGCTCTAATAGAATTAGCTAGATTTTTACTATTATATACTACTATACTTAGTATTTAGGAATATAAAAAAATTACTAAAATATATCTATTATATATTAAGTTATTAAAGGTTAAATAAAAAGATTTAGAAATAGTATTATTTTAATAACTAAATAGATTTCTAATAAAATAACTTAAAACTTTTAGTATATAGTTTAAATATACTATATTTATAAGTTATAAAAGCTTTTACCTAAATTTAATAATAAAAGTTTAATATAATTAGTTTTAAAAAAAGGCTATTATATAAAGTATAATATATTTATAAATATATAAGTAATTAAAGAAAATATAAGCTATAAACTATAAAATATAAGCTATATATACTATAAAAAGTATAATATAAGCTTATTTATAAGTATATTATATACTATTATTATTATTATTATTATTATTAGGTTCTATTAGGCCGATTTAGCTCCCGTTAGGGTCCATGCGGCAGTGCTATCTAGGTTTTATTTACAAGGGGAAACCGTTCGCTCTATAGCGGTCTGGTGAAAACCTTGTTTTCTACAGTGTATAACGCCTTGCGTTCCTTTTGTTTCTGCGCGGCTGTGGGGGACGCGTGGCAGCTCTGTGAGCATCGCCACGGAGTAAGCCATCTTAATGCATTCTCCAGGATCGATCCGGTGTCCGTAGGCCCTAGGTTCCAGGGTTGTACGGTGTCCAGAAGGTTAGTAAGGTCCGGGGTCCGCGTTAGGGCGCGCGTGCCCTTACCGTACGCGCGTGCCCTTTTTCTCAAAAGCCGAGGTATTGAATTGAAGGACAATAGGAAATTGGGGGGGTTGCCCTGTTGCGGGCGTGCCTGTGGTTGTGGTTATGCAATGTGCGTGCGTGCGTGTAGTTCTGTTCTTGGGGCGTGGCTATACGAGTCGGCTGGCTGTATAGCCAGCTTTTCCGTTGCCATCTCTCTAGCTATAGAGAGGTAGGGTAGGAGGTCTGTCTAGTGCAGGAACCATTGCGAAACGGCCTTATTTCCCTTGTGGTCTTTGTACAGCTGCATATACGTTCTTGTTCTGGCCTTAAAGAACATATCGCCTCTGCCGTTGCGGTGTCGTTCACAGTGCATTACTACGTGCTTTGGAGACTGTGGTATATGCCCGCAGGGGCACGCGGGCGAAGGGTGATTGGGCACCCTCATGCGGTGCAGGTATGCGTTAAGCCCTATGTGTTCCGTTCGTAGGAGCGTGATAATTAAGCTCTCTGCTTTTGTAAGCTTGTGGTGTTTAGTTGCCTAATTCTTATTCCATTTCGTGTTAAGGGCCGGCGTAGGGGGGCCCTAAAGTATAATATACTTATATTTTATATATTTTAGTAAAGGATATATTTAATAAAATATATAAAAGCTATTATATACTGTTTAGTTTATTATATTAGCTATAAATAATAAAAAGTTATTATAGTTTAAAATTTTTTATATAAACTTACTTATATATATATATTACGGTAACCACCCGTAACACCTTACCCACTATAATTCGCCGATCACGTGTCTAGTCTAGCTCCTAGTCTAGATTATATCCTAGAACGTAGCCTAGATCACGTGACCTAGTCTAGGTCGTAGTCTAGGTTATAGACTAGATCACGTAGCGTCGTCACCTGATCTCGCACGGAGCTCGCGAGCTCATGCCATACGCACGTTCCGCCGGCATATCTTCTTCGCCGGCGCTCTCGATTTCCTATTCCTTACACAACGTCTTGATTCCCCACGTAGTAACGTATTTAGCATCTAATTAAAGCTTCCTCCTAAGCTCTTAAACTCCTGCTTAACGTATTCCACAAGCGAGCCGTCCACCTAAGCGAGCCGTCCACTTCATTATAAAAACCTGCCTCAAACGTTAATTGCTCCACAACGCCAATAGATATCAACTATATACAACTTGTAGCCTGATCTGCAGCAACCTCTGCATCGTTTTTGCACGTACGAATGTTGTGCCCTAACTCGCCGCAGCGCCCACAGCGCCGCACGATTCCATTAGAGCCTGCTCCACCTTGCTGCTTTTTGCTTTGAGCGTCTTTCTCGAGCCGTTGAGCAGCTATTTGAGAGCCTGCTTCCATTATCAGAGTTCCTTCCCTCTGAATGCGCTTTTTTTTGCGCGCCTTGCGCTTTATAGCGGCTTTATTTGCCTTTTGAAGGCTGGTAACAGTATCGCGCAGCAGCGCAGCTTAATGCATTATGCTTTCAGCACCTTTAGAGAGGCTATTAAGCGAGTTAAGAATAGCTGTAGGCGAGCTATTTTAATGCATTTAAATGCGCTTACAAATTAAAGCTAATTAAGAGCCTAGCTTAAGAGCGTTGCTTAGTGTTTTTAATTTCTATAGAGCCTCCATAGCGGCAGGCGGAGGCAACAGCGTACAGAGCCTAATATTAAGCTTTAATAGCACTGCTTCTAGATTAAGTAGTATAAGGCCTGCGCCTCGAAAGCCTGTGCAAATATTGCTTTTTATAATTAAGCTATAGAAAGCTGCTTTAAATGCTGGCAGGAACTCTAGCTTAGTAATATAGTTAATATAGTAGCGCACTAAGCCCTTAATTTAGCGCCTATACGCCTTTTTTATTAGCGTAAAGCAGCTAATATTAAGCGGCTGTAGCAGGTGCGATAAATACGCTGGTATATAGAGAGTAATAATATTATTCTCCTTATAAATCTATTGGAATTCGAGCGAGATATAGCTCTCGTGGCCATTAATAATTAGCAGCCGGTGCGTGCCTATTATACAATCTTTTATATGCGCATTAAAATAGTATAGCCAGGTAATACTAAGCTTATTTATTATCTAGCTATTATTACTTACTGCTATAACCTAATCTAGTGGTATATTATTACCCTTATACTATATAGAAAGGTGGTATATACCTGTAAAGAAAAGGAACACCAAAATCGTGATTCGACCCGTATTGTCGTACGGGCGTTCCTTTCCGTCTCGTTCGAACCGCAAGGCCCGTACGAGAGTGAGAATCACGTTCATTACTGGTGCAGCGGCGTTGCGTCGTGGCTAGAGGTCGTCTTTGGAAACGTCGTCCTCAACGCCGCCAGAATGGCAGAGTTTTCACGGGTCTTGGCGGCTTGCCACCACCAAACTCGATACCCACAGACAACAGGAAGACAAACAGAGGGCTGTCGTCCATAACCATCCGACATCCTATTACCTAGGATACCAACCTAGGGCCACACCCAGTGCCTGCATCTGCTGGCAAAGCGATAGGTCTTTATTCTAATAG